>NC_065599.1:9668299-9686856 GCF_024542745.1 Macaca thibetana thibetana | reverse complement strand
TATCCCCTGTGACCTGCACATATGCATCCACATGGCCTGAAGCAACTGAAGATCCATAAAAGAAGTGAAAATAGCCTTAACTGATGATATTCCACCATTGTGATGTGTTTCTGTCCCCCACCCAACTGATCAATGTACTTTGTAATCTCTCCCACACTTAAGAAGTCTCTTTGTAATTCTCCCCACTCTTGAGAATGTACTTTGTGAGATCCACCCTGTGCCCACAAAACTTTCCTCTTAACTCCACCGCCTATCCCAAAACCTATAAGGACTAATGATAATCCCACCACCCTTTGCTGACTCCTTTTTCAGACTCAACCTGCCTGCACCCAGGTGGGATAAACAGCCTTGTTGTTCACAGAAAGCCTGATTGGTGGTCTCTTCCCACAGACGCGTGTGTCATTTGTTGCTGAAGACCCGGGTCAGAGGGATTCCTTTGGGAGACCAGTCCCCAGTCCTCACCCTCACTCTGTGAAGAGATTCACCTACAATCTCGGGTCCTCAGACTAACCAGCCCAAGGAACATCTCACCAATTTCAAATCAGATAAGCGGTCTTTTCACTCTCTTCTCCAGCCTCTCTTGCTACCTTTCAATCTCTTTGTCCTTCCAATTCCAGTTCTTTTTCCTCTCTAACAGAGACAAAGAGACACATTTTATCCATGGACCCAAAACTCAAGTGCCAATCATGGACTTGGGAAGATAGTCTTACCTTGATGTTTAATCACTGCAGGGATGGCTGCCTGATTATTCACCCACGTTCCACTGGTGTCTGGTCACCATGGGGACAGCTGCCTTTGTCATTCACCCACCTTCCCTTGGTGGCAGGTCAATTGTGGGGACGCCTGCTTTGGCTGCTCATCCACATTGCAGCCCAGGGCTGCTCCCCACCCCTCTTCTCCCTGTCTCTACCCTTCTCTTTAAACTTGCCTCCTTCACTATGGGCAGCCTTCCACCCTCCATTCCTCCTCTTTTCCCTTAGCCTGTGTTCTCAAGAACTTAAAACCTCCTCAACTCTTGCCTGAGCTAAAATTGAAGCATCTTATTTTCTTCTGCAATACCGCTTGGCCCCAATGCAAACTTGACAGTAGTTCCAAGTGGCCAAAGAATGGCACTTTCAATTTGTCTATCCTACAAGATCTAGATAATTTTTGTGAAAAAAATGGGCAAATGGTCTGAGGTGCCTGACGTCCAGGCATTCTTTTACACATTGACACCTCCCTAGTCTCTGGTCCTGATGAAACTCATCCCAAATCTTTCCTCTTTCTCTTCTGCCTGTTGCTTCAGTCTCCACACCAAGCTCTGAGTCCTTTGAATCCTCTTTTCTACAGACTCATCTGACCTCTTCCCTTCTCCCCAGGCTGCTCCTTGCCAGGCTGAACCAGATTCCAATTCTCCCTCAGCCTCTGCTCCCTCACCCTACAATCTTTCTATCACCTCGCCTCCTCACATGTGGTCTGGCTTACAGTTTTGTTCCATGTCTAGCCTTCCCCCACCTGCCCAACAATTTCCTCTTAGAGAGGTGGTTGGAGCTGAAGGCATAGTCAGGGTACATGTGCCTTTTTCTCTGTCAGACCTTTCCCAAATCAGCCAGCATTTAGGCTGTTTCTCATTAGACCCCACTAAATATATACAGGAATTCTGATATCTAACTCTGTCCTACGATTTAACCTGGAGTTACTTAAATGTCATCCTAACTTCTACCCTCTCCCCAGATGAATGGGAAACAGTTTTTTCTCTAGCCCAATCTCACACTGATAACCAGCAGATTCATGAGCCAGACCTCCAGGAAGGCATTAGAGCAGTTCCCCAAGAAGATCCCCAACGGAACTATCAGGCAGATTCCCCAGGTATAGCTAGGTGAAATTACATGGTTTTCTGTCTAGTTCAAGGGCTTTAAAAGGCAGCTTACAAAGCTGTTAATTACGACAAACTTAAAGAAACTACCCAAAGTAAAGACGAAAACCCAGCCCAGTTCATGGCCCACTTAGCAGCAACCCTTAGGTGCTTTACCAGCCTAAACCCAGAGGGGCCAGAAGGCCACATTATTCTTAATATGCATTTTATCACCCCATCAGCTCCTGACATTAGAAAAAGACTTCAAAAATTGGCATCAAGCCTTCAAGCCCCACAAGAGGAATTAATCAACCTTGCCTTCAAGGTGTACAATAATAGAGAGGAGGTAGCCAGATAGCAACGCATTTCTGAGTTACAACTACTTGCCTCAGCTGTAAGACAACCCACAACCATGTCTCCAGCATATAAAAACTTCAAAACATCTAAGCCACAGCTCCCAGGGACTCCTTTAAAACATCCTCATGGACCTTGCTTCAAATACCAAAATACCAAATACCAAATACCAAAGCCTGGCCACTGGGCATCCAGAATGCCCACAGCCCGGGATTCCTCCTTGTCTGTGTGGGTCCCCACTGGAAGTCAGCCTGTCTGACTCACATCACTGCCACTCCTAAAGCCCCTGGAGCCCAAACTCAACATTCCTTGGCTCACTCCTTCCCAGATCTGGCTTAGTGGCTGAAGACTGACACTGCCCAATAGCCTCAGAAGCCTCCTGGACCATCACAGATGCTTTGGGCAACTCTTACAGTGGAGGGAAAGTCCATCCCTTCCTAATCAATACGGAGGCTACCCACTCCATATTACCTTCTTTTCAAGGGCCTGTTTCTCTTGCCTCCATAATTGTTGTGGGTATTGATGACCAGGCTGCTAAACCTCTTGAAACTCCCCAACGCTGGTGCCCACTTGGACAATGTTCTTTAATGTACTCCTTTTTAGTTATCCCCACCTGCCCAGTTCCCTTATTAAGTCAAGGCATTTTAACTAAATTATCTGCTTCCCTGACTATTCCTGGGCTGCAGCCACACCTCATTGCCGCCTTTTCCCTCAGTTCAAAGTCTCCTTCACATCCTCTCCTTGTACCTCCCCACCTTAATAGACAAGTGTAGGACACCTCTACTCCCTCCTTGGCGATGAATGATGCACCCCTTGCCATCCCATTAAAACCTAATCACCCTTACCCTGCTCACTGCCAGTATCCCATCACATAACAGGTTTTAAAGGGATTAAAACCTGTTATCACTTGCCTGCTACAACATGGGCTTCTAAAACCTGTAAACTCTCCTTATAATTCTCCCATTTTATCTGTCCAAAAACCAGACAAGTCTTACAGATTAGTTCAGGATCTGTGCCTCATCAACCAAATTGTCTTGTCTATCCACTCCATGGTGCCAAAGCCATATACTCTCCTATCCTCAATACTTCTCTCCATAACCCATTATTCCATTCTAGATCTCAAACATATTTTCTTTACTATTCCTTTGCACCCTTCATCCCAGCCTCTCTTCGCTTTCACTTGGGCTGACCTGACACCCATCAGGCTCAGCAAATTACCTGAGCTGTACTGCTGCAAGCCTTCATGGACAGTCCCCATTATTTCAGTCAAGCCCAAATTTCTTCCTCATCCATTACATATCTCGACATAACTCTTCGTGAAAACACATGTGCTCTCCCTGCTGATCATGTCTGGCTAATCTCCCAAATCCCCCAATCCCTTCTACAAAGCAACAACTCCTTTCCTTGCATTGTTAGATACTCTGCCTTTGGATACCTAGTTTTACCATCCTGCCTAAACCATTATATAAACTCACAAAAGCAAACCTAGCTGACCCCATAGATCCTAAATCCTTTCGCTACTCCTCTTTCCATTCCTTATAACAGCCCTAGAAGCTGCCCCCACACTTGCTCTCCCTAATTCATCCCAACCCTTTTCATTACACACTGCTGAAATGCAGAGCTGTGCAGTCAGAATTCTTACACAAGGACCAGGACCATGCCCAGGAACTTTTTGTCCAAACAACTTGACTTTACTACTTTACTGTTTTAGGCTGGCCATCATGTCTCTGTGTGGTGGCCACCACAACCCTAATACTTTTAGAAGCCCTCAAAATCACAAACTATGCTCAACTCACTCTCTACAGTTCTCACAACTTCCAAAATCTATTTTCTTCCTCAAATCTGATATTTTCTCCTCCCCAGATCCTTCAGTTATATTCACCCTTTGTTGAGTCTCCCACAATTACCATTGTTCCTGGCCTGAAGTCCGGCCTCCCACATTATTCCTGATTCCACACCTGACCCACATGACTGTATCTCTCTGATCCACCTGACATTCACTCCATTTCCCCGTATTTCCTTCTTTCCTGTTCCTCACCCTGATCAGACTTGGTTTATTGTTGGCAGTTCCACCAGGCCTAATTGCCACTCATCAGCAAAGGCAGGCTATGCTATAGTATCTTCCACATCTATCATTGAGGCTACTGCTCTGTCCCCCTCCACTACCTCTCGGCAAGCTGAACTCATTGCCTTAACTCGGGCCCTCTTGCGAAGGGACCATGCATCAATATTTATACTGACTCTAAATATGACTTCCATATCCCACACCACCATGCTGTTACATGGGCAAAAAGAGGTTTCCTCACTACACAAAGGTCCTCCATCATTAATGCCTCTTCAATAAATACTCTTTTCAAGGCCGCTTTACTTCCAAAGGAAGCTGGAGTCATACACTGCAAGGGCCACCAGAAGACATCAGATCCCATTGCTCAGGGGAACACTTATGCTGATAAGGTAGCTAAAGAAGCAGCTAGCTTCCAACTTCTGTCCATCACAGCCAGTTTTTCTCCCTCTCTTCGGTCACCCCCACCTACTCCCCCTCTGAAACTTCCACCTCTCAATCTCTTCCCACACAAGGCAAGTGGTTCTTGGACCAAGGAAAATGTCTCCTTGCAGCCTCACAGGCACATTCTATTCTGTCTTCATTTCATAACCTCTTCCATGTAGGTTACAAGCTGTTAGCCTGCCTCTTAAAACCTCTCATTTCCTTTCCATCATGAATATTTATCCCCAATCCCCACGCTTGACTCCCTCTTGGAGTGGATAGATGATCTTTGCTGACAGGACGCACTCCAATACTTTCACCCTGATGAAGTCCTATTTTTTACTTTTATACACACTCTTGTTCTTGTTCCCATTCTTATGCCACCCTCTACCTCTCCCCAGCTATCTCCACCACACTATCAATCTTACTCACTCTTTCCTAGCCATTTCTAATCCTTTCACAAACAATTGCTGGCTTTGCATTTCTCTTTCCTCCAAAATCACCGAGGTCTCAGTATACTCATGGCTGAAAAAGGAGGACTCTGTATATTTTTAAATGAAGAGTGTTGTTTTTACTTAAATCAATCTGGCCTGGAATATGATAACATAAAAAAACTCAAGGATAGAGCCCCAAAACTCGCAAACCAAGCAAATAATTATGGAGAATCCCCTTGGGCACTCTCTAATTGGATGTCCTGAGTCCTCAAAATTCTTAGTCCTTTAATACCTGTTTTTCTCCTTCTCTTATTTGGACCTTATGTCTTCCTTTTAGTTTCTCAATTCACACAAAATCACATCCAGGTCATCACCAATCATTCTATACAACAAAGGCTCCCTCTAACAACCCCACAAAATCACCCCTTACCTCAAAATCTTTCTTCAGTTTAATCTCTCCCACTCTAGGTTCCCATGCCACCTGTAATCCCACTCAAAGCAGCCCTGAGAAACATCGCCCATTATCTCTCTATACTATGCCTAACATTTTTTGCCACCCCAACACTTTACCACTATTTTGTTATTTTTCTTATTAATATAAGAAGACAGGAATATCAGGCCTCTGAGCCCAAGCTAAGCCATCATATCCCTTGTGACCTGCACTTATACATCCAGACGATCTGAAGCAACTGAATATCCACAAAAGAAGTGCAAACAACCTTAACTGATAACATTCCACCATCATGATTTGTTTCTGCCCCACCCTAACTGATCAATGTACTTTGTAATCTCCTCTACCCTTAATAAGGTTCTTTGTAATTCTCCCCACCCTTGAGAATGTACTTTGTGAGATCCACCCTCTGCCCACAAAACATTCCTCTTAACTCCACCACCTATCCCCAAACCTGTAAGAACTAATGATAATCCCACCACCCTTTGCTGACTTCTTTTTCAGACTCAGCCCACCTGCACCCAGGTGAAATAAATAGCCTTGTTGCTCACACAAAGCCTGTTTGGTGGACTCTTCACACAGATGAGTGTGTCAGCTTCTATTTCCATACTATGATTTCATCATTTTCTCTTCCTATGAGCTTTTACTTGATCTTTCTTTTCTTTTTTTCTTTCTTTCTTTTTTTCCTTTTGAGATGAGGTCTCCCTCTGTCACCAAGGCTGGGGTGCAGTGGCATGATCAAGGCTCACTGCATCCTCAATCTTCTGGGCTGAAGTGATCCTCCCATCTCAACCTCACTCCCCAAGTAGCCAGGACTACAGGAGTGCACCATCATGCCTGGCTACTTTTTTTCTTTTAATTTTATTGTAGAGATGGCAGTCTTGCTATGTTGCCCAGGGTGGTCTTGAACTCCTAAACTCAAGTGATCCTCTTGCCTCAGACTCCCAAAGTGCTGGGATTGTAGGCATAAGCCACTACATCTGGCTGGTCTTTCTTTAAGCTCCTTTGTACTTTCATAGTATTTAGCAATAGATTTACACCCAAACATTCACTCTTCTCTAGTTTACTAACAAACATGTCATGCAATGCTTCTTAATGCTCTGTTTTCCTAATTTGCTTTTAGTACTTATTGCTCATAAAAGCATTCCTGACTTTAATCACCATTTTTTTTTCCATCTTTCCTAAATGGGCTTACTTCACAATGTTTCCTTCCAAAATGACTTCAATATCACCTTTAATATGATAACTTGTAAACCTAAATCTCTAGCCCTACCAATTTTTCTATATGGAAACCCACATTTGAACAGAATTATTTGCTGCCATTGTTACATAATAACCAATCTTACTCATCGATTGAGATTGATCTTGTTGATCAATAATGCAAGGTGATACGTTATGGGGTTTGGGGGAATAGGAGTATAGAGGAAACAATAAACCATTTCCAAAGACAAAGTACATTACCAGCTAATTTCAGTAATTTATATATTAGTACAACTCTCTCCAATAAATATTATTTTTTAAAAAACACATGAGAAGGAATGCCTTATGCTCTTTTGCAGCAGTGTTGAATCTATCATGATTTAAAAATTCAAAGTTGAAAAGTGTTTACTGATGAAGCAGATTAAAGACAGGGAAAACAAACCCATTTAGAGTTCCTCTTTTGCTCGGATATTAAGTAATGGAATCATATGTGTGTCACTAGAGTTGGAAAAACTTTAGAGGTGATCTGATCCAGATGAGGAAATTGAGACCAAGAGGGTATTTTATTATTATTATGTAAGTTCAAATGCCACAGAATTGGTAGAAAAATCAGTTTATTTTATTTTTATTTTTTTTTAAGGTGAGGGTTTCAGTCTGTCATCCAAGCTGGGGTGCAGTGGTGCAGTAATAGCTCACTGCAGCCTCAACCTCCCAGGCTCAAGAGATCCTCCAACCTCAGTCTCCTGAGTAGCTGAGACTACAGGTGCACACCACCATGCTGAGCTAATTTGTGTATTTTTAGTAGAGATGGGGTTTCATCATGTTGCCCAGGCTGGTCTTGGACTCCTGGGCTCAAGAAGTCCTCCCACCTTAGCCTCCCAAGGTGCTTGGATTATAGGTGTGAGCCATGGTGCCCAGCCAAAAAATTAGCTCTTGACAGGCTCTTAGATTTGAGGCATAGCTCTTTAACTGCTTAATAACAGATAAAGATTGAGAATGTGTTTTTATAAGTTAGAGTCTGATAACTCAAATGATGCCTTTATTTTATGTTTTATTTTTTATGTATTACAGCTAAAAATTTTATGAAAAGTTGGGATGGATGATAATTAGCCAGACCCCATAATATATACTTTTGGGGGGAATGTATCAGAAAACTGGTACAGAGACCAAGGGGAAAGTAAGGATGACAGTCCAGAGATTGGGTGGAAAAATAAAGTTTTCAAGAAACTATAGATAGTCCTGCTCTTGTAAGGAGTGTTCATCCTGAAACAAGTTTCCAAATAAGTTAGGAAGCCAGCAATTCTGAACAATAAAAAGACCATGTGGAAGTTAAAACTGCTATAGACAGTGCATGTCCCAGAGGAAAACCACAAGGTTATCTTAATTGACAGATCTTTTATTCTATCACTCTCATTGCTAAAACTTTATTGTGGCATTTATAAACAAAAAATAAAATTCTGAGACTCCCCTAACACCTGAATGGACTTGCTCCTCCAGGGCACTTTAAAATGTGACACAGGCTGGGCACGGTGGCTCACGCCCATAATCCCAGCACTTTGGGAGGCTGAGGCAGATGGATCACTGGTGAGGTCAGGAGTTCAAGACCAGCCTGGCCAACATGGTGAGACCCCATCTCTACTGAAAATACAAAAATTTGCCAGGTGTACGGCACTTGTAATCACAGCCACTAAGGAAGCTGAGGCAGAAGAATTGCTTCAACCTGGAGGGTGGAGGTTGCAGTGAGCCTAGATCACACCACTGGACTCCAGTCTGGGCAACAGAGTGAGACAACATCTCTAAATAAATAATAAACTAACAAATAAATTAATTAATTAAAATAAAATTTAACCTGAAAGACTGGTTCAAGCCATGATGAGAAGTGGAGTTGGACATGCCTCATTAGAGACCTTCAGTATTAACATCAAAACAGACCTTACTTCTGATAAGAAACATTTATAGTCTATTCTCTCTGAAGCCTGCTACCTGGAAACTTCATCTGCATGATAGAACTTCAGTCTCTTATCCCCTATCTTAATCTAGATATTTCCCTTCTATTGATCCCAGGTATTTAGATAAACTCAACCAATTGCCAATCAGAAAAACATTAAATCTACCTATAACCTGACTCCTGGCCCCCAGTTCCCAGATCACATCAAGTTGTCCTGCCTCTCTGGGTACAACTTTAATGTGTTTGACCAAAGTCTCATTTCTCCCTAAAATGTATAAAACCAAGTTATACCCCGATCACCTTGGGCACATGTTCTCAGGAACTCCTGAGGGCTGTGTTATGGGTCATGTTCATGCATGCTAAAAATAAGTGTCTTCAAATAATTTTGCAGAGTTTGACAGTTTTTGTTGATGAATTTTTTAGAAATGTTGTGTTATATAATTTTCCACTGCTTGAAAATATGCTCCAGTTGTCACTGAGTTAATGATTCTCCAGTTGCATATTTCTCTGCTCCCAATTCCTGCAAGTGCATGATTCCACCAGTAAACACACTTAACCCAGCTTTATTAAAAATCTCTGTTGTAGATGTGTGGTGTTATTTCTGAGGCTTCTATTCTGTTCCATTGGTCTATGTATCTCTTTTGGTATCAGTACCATACTGTTTTGGTTACTATACCCTTGTAGTATAGTTTGAAGTCAGCATGATGCCTCCAGCTTTGTTCTTTTTGCTTAGGATTATCTTGGCTATGCGGCTCTTTTCTGGTTCCATATGAACTTTTTTCCAATTCTGTGAAGAAAGTCAATGGTAGCTCAATGGGGGTTGCATTGGATCTATAAATTACTTTGGGCCACTTTCATGATATTGATTCTTCCTATCCATGAGCATGGAATGTTTTTCCATTTGTCTGCATCCTCTCTTATTTCCTTGAGCAGTGGTTTATAGTTCTCCTTGAAGAAGTCCTTCCCATCCCTCGTAAGTTGAGTTCCTAGGTATTTTATTATCTTTGTAGCAATTGTGAAGGGGAGTTTACTCATGATTTGGCTCTCTGTCTGTAATTGGTGTATAGGAATGCTTGTGATTTTTGCACATTGATTTTGTATCCTGAGATTTTGCTGAAGTTGCTTATCAGCTTAAGGAGATTTTGGCCTGAGAAGATGGGGTTTTCTAAATACACAATCATGTCATCTGCAAACAGAGACAATTTGACTTCCTCTTTTCCTACTTGAATACTATTTATTTCTTTCTCTTGCCTGATTGCCCTAGCCAGAACTTCTAATACTATGTTGAATAGGAGTAGTGAGAGAGGGCATCCTTGTTTTGTGGTGGTTTTCAAGGGGAATGCTTCCAGTTTTTGCCCATTCAGTATGATATTGCTGTGGGTTTCTCATAAACAGCTGTTATGATTTTGAGATACATTCCATTGATACCTAGTTTATTGAGAGATTATAGCATGAAGGGTTGTGAAATTTTTTGTCAAAGGCATTTTCTGCATTGATTGAGATAATCATGTAGTTTTTGTCATTGGTTCTGTTTAGGTGATGGATTACATTTATTGATTTGCGTATGTTGAACCAGCCTTGCACCCCAGATATGAAGTCAACTTGATCATGATAAATAAGCTTTTTGATGTGCTCCTGGATTTTGTTTGCCAGTATTTTATTGAGGATTTTTGTGTGTTGTTCATAGGGATATTGGCCTGAAATAGTCTTTTTTTGTTGTTGTGTCTCTGCTAGGTTTTGGTATCAGGATGATGCTGGCCTCATAAAATGAGTTAGGGAGGATTCCTTATTTTTCTATTGTTTGGAAAATTTCAGAAGGAATGGTACCAGCTCCTCTTTGTACCCCTGGTAGAATTCAGCTATGAATCTGTCTGATCCTGGACTTTTTTTTTTGGTTGGTAGGCTATTAATTACTGCCTCATTTTCAGATCTTGTTATTGGTATATTCAGGGATTCAGCTTCTTCCTGGTTTAGACTTGGGAGGCTGTATGTGTCCAGGAATTTTTCCATTTCTTGTAGATTTTCTAGTTTATTTGTATCAAGGTATTTACAGTATTCTCTGATGGTAGTTTGTATATCTGTGGCATTGGTAGTATGATATCCCCTTTATCAGTTTTTATTGTATCTATTTGATTCTTGTCTCTTTAGTTCTTTATTAGTCTGGCTAGCAGTCTATTTTTTTGATCTTTTCAGAAAACCATCTCTGATCTTTGACGAACCTGACGCAAAGGAGCAGTGGTGAAAGGATTCCCTATGTCATAAATGGTGTTGGGAAAACTGGCTAGCAGATGCAGAAAACTGAAACTGGAACCCTTTCTTACAACTTGTACAAAAAATAACTCAAGATGGATTAAAGACTTAAATGTACGACCTAAAAGCATAAAACTCCTAGAAGAAAACCTAAGCGATACAGTTCAGGATATAGACATGGGCAAAGACTTCATGACTAAACACCAAAAGCAATGGCAACAAAAGCCAAAACTGACAGGTGGGATCTAATTAAGCTAAAGAACTTCTGCACAGCCAAAAAGAAAAACAAACAAACAAACAAACAAAACTATCATCTGGGTGAACAGGAAACCTAAAAAATGGAGAATAATTCTGCAGTCTATCCATCTGACAAAGGGCTAATATCCAGAATCTACAATGAACCTAAACAAATTTACAAGAAAAAAAAAGACCCCATCAAAAAGTGGGCAAAAGACCCCATCAAAAGTGGGCAGATTCTTCTCTAAGGAAGACATTTATGCAACCAACAAACATTTGAAAAAAAGGTTATCATACTGGCCATTACAGAAATGCAAATCAAAACCACAATGAGACACCATTTCATGCTAGTTAGAATGGCGATCATTAAAAAATCAGGAAATGGCTGGGCACCATGCCTGTAATCCCAGCACTTTGGGAGGCTGAGTCGGGTGGATCACAAAGTCAGGAGATGGAGACCATCCTGGTTAACAAGGTTTGGAACAAGCGCCCCAAAATCTGGCCATAAACTGGCCCCAAAACTGGCCATAAACAAAATCTCTCCAGCACTGTAACATGTTCATGATGGCCATAACGCCCATGCTGCAAGGTTGTGCATTTACCAGAGTGAGGGCAAGGAACACCTGGCCTGCCCAGAGCAGAAAATCACTTAAAGGCATTCTTAAACCACAAATAATAGCATGAGCAATCTATGCCTTAAAGGCATGTTCCTGCTGCAGATAACTAACCAGACCCACCCCTTTATTTCAGCCCATCCATTCGTTTCCCATAAGGGATACTTTTAGTTGATTGAATAGCTATAGAGACAATGTTAATGACTGACTTGCTGTTAATAAATATATGGGTAAATCTCTGTTCAGGGTTCTGAGCATTGAAGGTTGTGAGACCCCTAATTTCCCACTTTACACTTTGATATTTCTGTGTGTGTGTCTTTAATTCCTGTAGCACTGCTGGGTTGGAGTCTCCCTGAATGAGCTGGTCTCAGCAGTGAAACTCCATCTCTACTAAAAATACAAAAAAATTAGCTGGACATGTAGTCCCAGCTACTCGGGAGGCTGAGGAAGGAGAATGGCGTGAACCTGGGAGGTGGAGCTTGCAGTGAGTCAAGATTGCGCCACTGTACTCCAGCCTGGATGACCAAGTGACGTTCCATCTCAAAAAAAAAAAAAAAAAAAAACAAAAAAGAAAAAAGAAAAAAAAATGTGAGGAAACATCAGATGCTGGAGAGGATGTGGAGAAACAGGAATGCCTTTACACTGTTGGTGGGAGTATAAATTAGTTCAACAATTGTGGAAGACAGTGAGGTGATTCCTCAAGGATCTAGAACTATAAATATTTGGCCCAGCAATCTCATTACTGGGTGTATACCCAAAAGATTATAAATCATTCTACTATAAAGACAATATAAAGACACAGGCCCCAATATGTTTATTGCAGCACTCTTCACAAGAGCAAAGATTTGGAACCAACCCAAATGTCCATCAATGATAGATTGGATAAAGAAAATGTGGCATATATATACCATGGAATACTAAGCAGCCACAAAAAAGGATGAGTTCATGTCCTTTGCAGGGACATGGATTGGGCTGGAAACCATCATTCTCAGCAAACTTACACAAGAACAGAAAACCAAACACTGCATGTTCTCACTCATAAGTGGGAGTTAAACAATGAGAACACATGGACACAGAGAGGGGAACATCACACACTGGGGCCTGTTTTGGGATTGGGGGCTAGGGGAGGGATAGTAGGTGACATGTTGATGGGTGCAGCAAACTGCTATGGCCCATGTATAACTATGTAACCAAACTGCACATTCTGCACATGTTCCCCAGAACTTAAAGCATTAAAAAATAATCTGTGGCTGTGGAGGCTGAGTTGACATTAAGCATTTTGTAAACATTCTCCTTGAAAGGAGAACCCTTCACCTCAGACTGTCTGGCATCCATATTTTAAGGGGAGCATTTCATCAGTGAAGTGACATATATGTCACTTTCAAGGGAAGATGGAAGATTCTGAAAATATTTAAAGAAAATATTTAAATATTTAAACCACAGCAAATTGGTGTGGTTTTCTACTCTACAGGAAGGACAAAGAGTAAGTAACAGCTGACCCAAACAAGACAAAACCATACACATGTGCATAAAAAGAATCATTTTTGGCTCGGTGCAGTGGCTCATGCCTGTAATCCCAGCACTTTGGGAGGCTGAGGCAGGCAGATCACGAGGTCAGGAGATCGAGACCATCCTGGCTAACATGGTGAAAGCCCATCTCTACTAAAAATACAAAAAATTAGCCAGGTGTGGTGGTAGGCACCTGTAGTTCCAGCTACTCAGGAGGCTGAGGCAGGAGAATGGTGTGAACCTGGGAAGTGGAGCTTTCAGTAAGCCGAGGTCGTGCCACTGCACTCCAGCCTTGCTGACAGAGTGAGACTCCATCTCAAAAAAAAAAAAAAAGTAAAAGAAAAAGAAAGAAAGAATCATTTTCTAGAAAAAATACATTGAATATACTAAATCCTCTAGCACTGAAGAGAATACTTGCAAAGACTGTACATTATTCCAGAGTTAACATCCTTGACAGGGATTGAGTAACACGGTCCCTATCAAGTTAATTACTAAAGGAGGCTCAACAGCAGAGAGGGAGGGCCACCAATTGCTCCCCATCTGCACCAACTGTCCCAGGGACTCAACATTTTTGTGATTATGACACATTCACCATTAATGCATGGAATACTCTAGACCAAAATACCTGTGCATTGATGTCTTTAATCACCATTCAAGACCATACTTATCCTAAATTGTATTCTGTAGGCATTTCTCAGCCATCTCTCTCTTTTCTGTTGATCAAAAGCCAATGTGAAATAATTCCTAAAAGAACTCTAAAATCTCCAGGACATAACATCAGCATTGCTTAGATCACATTGTCTTGTGATTTCCACCTTAATTAGTTGTGTGTTCTCTACTCAGTGAAGACTGAGAAGTGTCTGACCACAGGGATGTTGCATCACACATATTTGTGCTGAGAGGTAGGCTATACAGAAATACAGTCAGATGCTTTTTCATACGGTGGGAATGCTCTTTCTCTCAGGGCTTAGAATGCATGGAGGCAAAGAATTCCAGAGCTTCAAGAGATGGGTGGACAATTCCTTAGAAAAAAGCAACATTACTCTGCTTTGACTCTTGAATTATTAATATTATTATTATTATTGGTTTGAACCCCTTTTAAGATAGTTGGCTTGAAAGCCAGCATTTGTAGAGGAAAAAAAGTCTAATATCTTTGTGTATATTGAGACTAATATTCAGTGAACTGATCCATACATTTCTTTAATCTTCAAAACTTTAAGAACTTTAAAGAAATTGACCTTTTAAATTTGAGGTAGTTTTAGGTTCACACATAGTCATAAGAAATAACACAGAGATTTGGGAGGCTGAGGCTGGCAGATTATTTGAAGTCAAGAGTTTGACTGCCTGGCCAATATGGTGAAACCACATCTCTACTAAAAATACAAAAAATTAGCTGGTTGTGGTGACAGGTGCCTGTAATCCCAGTTACTCAGGAGGATGAGGCAGGAGAATCACTTGATCCTGGGAAGTGGAGATTGTGGTGAGCTGAGATCATACCACTTCACTCCAGTCTGAGCAAGAGAGTAAAACTGTCTCAAAAAAAAAGAAAAAAGAAAAGAAAGAAAGAACACAGGGAGATACCTCATATTCTTTTCTTTACTTTTTCCCCAGAGGTAATGTCTTGCAAAACTGTTACCAAAAAGGGGTCTCAATCCAGGTCCCCAAGGGAGGGTTCTTGGATCTTGTGCAAAAAAGAATTCAAGGCGAATCCATAAAGTGAGAGCAAGTTTATTAAGAAAGTGAAAGAATAAAAGAATAGGTATTCCATAGGCAGAGTAGCCCTGAGGGCTGCTGATTGGATATTTTTATGGTTATTTCCTGATTATATGCTAAGCAAGGGGTGGATTATTCATGAGTCTTCTGGGAAAGGGGTGGGCAATTCCCAGAACTGAGGGTTCCTCCCCTTTTTAAACCAAATAGGGTAACTTCTGGATGTTGCCATGGCACCTATAAACTGTCATGGTGCTGGTGGAAGTGGCTTTTAGCAATGAATGCATTATAATTACTGTATAATGTGCAATGAGGATAATCAGAGGTCACTCTTGTTGCCATCTGGTTTTTCGTGGGTTTTGGCCAGCTTCTTTACCACAAGGTGTTTTATCAGCAAGGTATTCATGACCTGTGTCTTGTGCTGACCTCCTATCTCATCCTGTGACTAAGAAAGCCTAACCTCCTGGGAATACAGCCTAGTAGGTCTCAGCCTCATGTTACCCAGCCCCTATTCAAGGTAAAGTCACTCTGGTTTGAAGGCCTCTGATAAAACTACAATACAAGCTCACACCAGGATATTGACCTTGGTACAGTCAAAGGATAGAACATTTCCATCACCACAAGATCTACCATGTTGTCCTTCTAATATGACCACATACACTGCTATGCTTGATGACAGGCTTTAGGATCCGATGAATGAGGCAAAAAAAAAAAAAAAAGTCCCAATTCTCAGAGCCGGCTGAGCTCAATTAAATGTTTGCAAGAGACTGCTCCAACACTTGCACTTATAGGGCGTGGCGTTGGTTTGATATCTGTCTTAATCTGTTTGGGCTGCTGTAACAAAATGTCTTAGCCTATAATATGGTTTGGCTGTGTACCCAACCCAATTCTGGTCTTGAATTGGAGTTCCCGCAATTCCCATGTATCATAGGAAGGACCTGGTGAGGCAGGAGGTAGTTGAATCATGGGTCTTTCCTGTGCTGCTTTCACGGTAGTGAATTAGTCTCACAACATCTGATGGTTTTATAAGGAGGAGTTTCCCTGCTCAAGCTTACTTCTTGCCTGTGGCGGTGTAAGACGTCCCTTGGTCTTTCATCATGATTGTGAGGTCTCCCCAGCCATGTGGAGCTGTGAGTCAATTAAACCTTTCCTTCATAAATTACCTAGTTTTGGGAATGTCTCTATTAGCAGCGTGAGAACAGACTAATACAGCCTGGATGGTTTATAAACAACAGACATTTATTGCTGACAGCTCTGGAGGCTGAAGTACAAGGTCAAGGCATGGCAGATTCAGTGTCTGGTGAGGACTCACTGTCTGCTTCCAAGATTGTGCTTTCTTGCTGCATCTTTACATTGTGGAAGGAAGTCTCTTTTATAAAGGCACTAATCCCATTCATAAGGCCCCGTGATTTCACCCCTTCTCACAGGCTTCAGCTCTCCGTACTATCACATTTCAGATTTGTATTAGTCAGGATTCTCTAGAGGGACAGGACTAATAGGATAGATGTGTCTATGAAAGGGAGTTTAGTAAAAAGTGTTGACTTACATGATCACAAGGTGAAGTCCCACAAAAGGCCACCTGCAAGCTGAGGAGCAAAAAAGCCAGTTCAAGTCCCAAAACCCCAAAAGTAGGGTAGCCAAGGGGGCAGCCTTCAGTCTGTTGCTGAAGGCCTGAAAGTGCCTGGCAAACCACTGGTGTAAGTCCAAGAGTCCAAAAGCTGAAGAACTTGGAGTCTGATGTTTGAGGGCAGGAAGCATCCAGCAGCAGAGAAAGATGGCGGCCAGAAGACTCAGCCAGTCTAGTCTTTCCACGTTCCTCTGCCTGCTTTTATTCTGGCTGTGCCAGCAGGTGATTAAATTGTGCCCACCCAGATTGAGGGGGGAGTGTGCTCTCCCAGTCCACTGACTCAAATATTAATAATCTCTTTTGGAAATGCCCTTACAGCCACACCCAGAACAATACTTGACATCCTTCAATCCAGTCAAGTTGACACTCACTATCCAGGATTCAATTGCAACATGTGCATTTGGGAGAGGACACAGACATTCAGACTGTAGCAATATCACTGCAGGAATGTTCAGCCACTTCCTTTTCCCTTTCTCAGGTAGAGAACAAGGGGATCTGGAAGGCTGCAGAGCTTGACATGCAAGGTAGCAAAACACCCAGAAGGTACAACCCACTTTTATGAGCTCCATTACCTTATGGGGCATCAGTCCTGTGGACCTAGAGCTGGTGGTGGTAGGCAGGTTATCATGAAGAGCTTGTCTTCTCTCTTAGGTTCCACAATCAAGTCTTGGCTTATACCTCTTTGGGTTGTGCAAGAGGCAGCAGCAGCAATTAGCATGGACCAGGGGTGTCCAATGTCTTTGGAGTAAGAGCTCCAGTCTTGATGGGGTGGAGGGTGTGGGGACCTCATATGTTCATTTGAATGTGGATCTGTTTGGTAAGTGGGATCTGCAGCAGCAGCAAATACAGAATGTGCCTGAGAAGTCATGGATATGATGGCACCAAACAAAGGAGCTGGCACCAACCATGTACCCATGGATTCATTCTAAAGCCACATTCATGCTGGAGCCGTTGCTCTGGTGTGAATCGCTCATGTCTGGGGTATGTGCATTAGGGCTGGTTCTGTCTTCAAGAACATCCCCACTCCACATTTAGCTTCTTTATGTATCCCTTGGGCTGCCACCATTCTCCATGTGACAGTTGTCACAGCCTGGACCATGCAATTGCTCAGCTCAGTTCTGGAGAAGTCAAATGAAAGCATTAGCCCTTCACTGACATTCCTGACAAGGACAGATGAATTTTAGTGCAGATTTTCTGATGCTCTAAGAACTTAGAGATATTCATGAATTCAGCACAGCATTCCTACTGGAGAGGTTGCTTTGTATTCGAAGGACTGCCTCTCAATTCAGTGACATTTTTCTTAGGGTCCATCCTGCATATTTGCAACAGGTCTGGCCCAGAGGGGAACTGGAAAACAGTCAGGATCCAGAGCAGTAAGGTCTGCGGATGTCTGGGCAGTTTGCTGGAACACAAGTGGGGTCATGTCTGCAAATTCCAGGGAAGAGGTATCCCCCTGGCCAAGTTCAACCAAAGTGCCTGAGCTTGGTCTCTCATGGTTCAGCCCATGCAGACATCAAAGCACTGGTAGAACAGTGAGGATTTTGCCCCCTTTCCACAAATTCCTGGAATTGGGATAATTCTAAAAAAATTTTTTTATCAAACATTGGGGCTTATACTCACCAACCTTTCTTTATTCTGCCTCCAACCCACAAACCCTTTCCAGCCTCTGGAATCTATCATATTGCTCTCTATCTCCATGAGGGTTTTTTTTTTTTTTTTTTTTTTTTTGACAGTCTTGCTATGTCACCCAGGCTGGAGGGCAGTGGCACGATCACAGCTCACTGCAACCTTGACGTCTCCAAGGCTTAGGTGATCCTCCCATCATGAGGTCAATTTTTAAAGCTACCACATATGAGTAAAAATAAGAGGCATCTGTCTTGCAGAGTGGGGTGACTGTAGTTAGC
>NC_065599.1:6296478-6416003 GCF_024542745.1 Macaca thibetana thibetana | reverse complement strand
AAAAGAAACGAACAAAGCCTGCAAGAAGTATGGGATTATGTAAAAAGACCAAATCTACGTCTGATTGGGGTGCCTGAAAGTGAGGGTGAAAATGGAACCAAGTTGGAAAACACTCTTCAGGATATCATCCAGGAGAACTTCCCCAACCTAGTAGGGCAGGCCAACATTCAAATCCAGGAAATACAGAGAAACGCCACAAAGATACTCCTCGAGAAGAGCAACTCCAAGACACATAATTGCCAGATTCACCAAAGTTGAAATGAAGGAAAAATCTTAAGGGCAGCCAGAGAGAAAGGTCGGGTTACCCACAAAGGGAAGCCCATCAGACTAACAGCAGATCTCTCAGCAGAAACTCTACAAGCCAGAAGAGAGTGGGGGCCAATATTCAACATTCTTAAAGAAAAGAATTTTAAACCCAGAATTTCATATCCAGCCAAACTAAGTTTCATAAGTGAAGGAGAAATAAAATCCTTTACAGATAAGCAAATGCTTAGAGATTTTGTCACCACTAGGCCTGCCTTACAAGAGATCCTGAAGGAAGCACTAAACATGGAAAGGAACAACCGGGTACCAGCCATTGCAAAAACATGCCAAAATGTAAAGACCATTGAGGCTAGGAAGAAACTGCATCAACTAATGAGCAAAATAACCAGTTAATATCATAATGGCAGGATCAAGTTCACACATAACAATATTAACCTTAAATGTAAATGGACTAAATGCTCCAATTAAAAGACACAGACTGGCAAACTGGATAAAGAGTCAAGACCCATCAGTCTGCTGTATTCAGGAGACCCATCTCACACACAGAGACATACATAGGCTCAAAATAAAGGGATGGAGGAAGATTTACCAAGCAAATGGAGAACAAAAAAAAGCAGGGGTTGCAATACTAGTCTCTGATAAAACAGACTTTAAACCATCAAAGATCAAAAGAGACAAAGAAGGCCATTACATAATGGTAAAGGGATCAATTCAACAGGAAGAGCTAACTATCCTAAATCTATATGCACCCAATACAGGAGCACCCAGATTCATCAAGCAAGTCCTTAGAGACTTACAAAGAGACTTAGACTCCCATACAATAATAATGGGAGACTTCAACACTCCACTGTCAACATTAGACAGATCAACGAGACAGAAAGTTAACAAGGATATCCAGGAATTGAACTCATCTCTGCAGCAAGCAGACCTAATAGACATCTATAGAACTCTCCACCCCAAATCAACAGAATATACATTCTTCTCAGCACCACATCATACTTACTCCAAAATTGACCACGTAATTGGAAGTAAAGCACTCCTCAGCAAATGTACAAGAACAGAAATTATAACAAACTGTCTCTCAGACCACAGTGCAATCAAACTAGAACTCAGGACTAAGAAACTCAATCAAAACCGCTCAACTACATGGAAACTGAACAACCTGCTCCTGAATGACTACTGGGTACATAATGAAATGAAGGCAGAAATAAAGATGTTCTTTGAAACCAATGAGAACAAAGATACAACATACCAGAATCTCTGGGACACATTTAAAGCAGTGTGTAGAGGGAAATTTATAGCACTAAATGCCCACAAGAGAAAGCAGGAAAGATGTAAAATTGACACTCTAACATCGCAATTAAAAGAACTAGAGAAGCAAGAGCAAACACATTCGAAAGCTAGCAGAAGGCAAGAAATAACTAAGATCAGAGCAGAACTGAAGGAGATAGAGACACAAAAAACCCTCCAAAAAATCAATGAATCCAGGAGTTGGTTTTTTGAAAAGATCAACAAAATTGACAGACCACTAGCCAGACTAATAAAGAAGAAAAGAGAGAAGAATCAAATCGACGCAATTAAAAATGATAAAGGGGATATCACCACCAACTCCACAGAAATACAAACTACCATCAGAGAATACTATAAACACCTCTACACAAATAAACTGGAAAATCTAGAAGAAATGGATAATAATTTCCTGGACACTTACACTCTTCCAAGACTAAACCAGGAAGAAGTTGAATCCCTGAATAGACCAATAGCAGGCTCTGAAATTGAGGCAACAATTAATAGCCTACCAACCAAAAAAAGTCCAGGACCAGATGGATTCACAGCTGAATTCTACCAGAGGTACAAAGAGGAGTTGGTACCATTCCTTCTGAAACTATTCCAATCAATAGAAAAAGAGGGAATCCTCCCTAACTCATTTTATGAGGCCAACATCATCCTGATACCAAAGCCTGGCAGAGACACAACAAAAAAGAGAATTTTAGACCAATATCCCTGATGAACATCGATGCAAAAATCCTCAATAAAATACTGGCAAACCGGATTCAGCAACACATCAAAAAGCTTATCCACCATGATCAAGTGGGCTTCATCCCTGGGATGCAAGGCTGGTTCAACATTCGCAAATCAATAAACATAATCCAGCATATAAACAGAACCAAAGACAAGAACCACATGATTATCTCAATAGATGCAGAAAAGGCTTTTGACAAAATTCAACAGCCCTTCATGCTAAAAACGCTCAATAAATTCGGTATTGATGGAACGTACCTCAAAATAATAAGAGCTATTTATGACAAACCCACAGCCAATATCATACTGAATGGGCAAAAACTGGAAAAAAAAAATTCCCTTTGAAAACTGGCACAAGACAGGGATGCCCTCTCTCACCACTCCTATTCAACATAGTGTTGGAAGTTCTGGCTAGGGCAATCAGGCAAGAGAAAGAAATCAAGCGTATTCAGTTAGGAAAAGAAGAAGTCAAATTGTCCCTGTTTGCAGATGACATGATTGTATATTTAGAAAACCCCATTGTCTCAGCCCAAAATCTCCTTAAGCTGGTAAGCAACTTCAGCAAAGTCTCAGGATACAAAATTAATGTGCAAAAATCACAAGCATTCTTATACACCAGTAACAGACAAACAGAGAGCCAAATCAGGAATGAACTTCCATTCACAATTGCTTCAAAGAGAATCAAATACCTAGGAATCCAACTTACAAGGGATGTAAAGGACCTCTTCAAGGAGAACTACAAACCACTGCTCAGTGAAATCAAAGAGGACACAAACAAATGGAAGAACATACCATGCTCATGGATAGGAAGAATCAATATTGTGAAAATGGCCATACTGCCCAAGGTAATTTATAGATTCAATGCCATCCCCATCAAGCTACCAATGAGTTTCTTCACAGAATTGGAAAAAACTGCTTTAAAGTTCATATGGAACCAAAAAAGAGCCCGCATCTCCAAGACAATCCTAAGTCAAAAGAACAAAGCTGGAGGCATCACGCTACCTGACTTCAAACTATACTACAAGGCTACAGTAACCAAAACAGCATGGTACTGGTACCAAAACAGAGATATAGACCAATGGAACAGAACAGAGTCCTCAGAAATAATACCACACATCTACAGCCATTTGATCTTTGACAAACCTGAGAGAAACAAGAAATGGGGAAAGGATTCCCTATTTAATAAATGGTGCTGGGAAAATTGGCTAGCCATAAGTAGAAAGCTGAAACTGGATCCTTTCCTTACTCCTTATACGAAAATTAATTCAAGATGGATTAGAGACTTAAATGTTAGACCTAATACCATAAAAATCCTAGAGGAAAACCTAGGTAGTACCATTCAGGACATAGGCATGGGCAAAGATTTCATGTCTAAAACACCAAAAGCAACGGCAGCAAAAGCCAAAATTGACAAATGGGATCTCATTAAACTAAAGAGCTTCTGCACAGCAAAAGACACTACCATCAGAGTGAACAGGCAACCTACAGAATGGGAGAAAATTTTTGCAATCTACTCATCTGACAAAGGGCTAATATCCAGAACCTACAAAGAACTCAAACAAATTTACAAGAAAAAAACAAACAACCCCATCAAAAAGTGGGCAAAGGACATGAACAGACATTTCTCAAAAGAAGACATTCATACAGCCAACAGACACATGAAAAAATGCTCATCATCACTGGCCATCAGAGAAATGCAAATCAAAACCACAATGAGATACCATCTCACACCAGTTAGAATGGCAATCATTAAAAAGTCAGGAAACAACAGGTGCTGGAGAGGATGTGGAGAAATAGGAACACTTTTACACTGTTGGTGGGATTGTAAACTAGTTCAACCATTATGGAAATCAGTATGGCGATTCCTCAAGGATCTAGAACTAGATGTACCATATGACCCAGCCATCCCATTACTGGGTATATACCCAAAGGATTATAAATTATGCTGCTATAAAGACACATGCACACGTATGTTTATTGCAGCACTATTCACAATAGCAAAGACTTGGAATCAACCCAAATGTCCATCAGTGACAGATTGGATTAAGAAAATGTGGCACATATACACCATGGAATACTATGCAGCCATAAAAAAGGATGAGTTTGAGTCCTTTGTAGGGACTTGGATGCAGCTGGAATCCATCATTCTTAGCAAACTATCACAAGAACAGAAAACCAAACACCGCATGTTCTCACTCATAGGTGGGAACTGAACAATGAGATCACTCGGACTCAGGAAGGGGAACATCACACACCGGGGCCTATCATGGGGAGGGGGGAGGGGGGGGGAGGGATTGCATTGGGAGTTATACCTGATGTAAATGACGAGTTGATGGGTGCAGCACAGCAACATGGCACAAGTATACATATGTAACAAACCTGCACGTTATGCACATGTACCCTACAACTTAAAGTATAATAATAATAAATAAATTAAAAAAATAAAAAATAAAAAATAAATGTTAAGCCCCAAATTTCAAAAAAAAAAAAAAAAAAAAAAAAAAAAAAAGAAAACAAAGACACTAAAAACTGGGAAAAAGGAGGAAAAATAGTCCTTCCCCAAAAGGAGGCCCTCACAATGATCCAGCAGATGCATGCCTGGACACACTTGAGTAATCGAAAGCTAAAATTACTGATTGAAAAAACTGACTTTCTAATCCCAAAGGCAAGTACCCTCGTAAAACAAGTGACATCTGCCTGTAAGGTCTGTCAGCAGGTAAACGCTGGGGCTACCCGAGTGCCAGAAGGGAAACGAACTCGTGGTAACCACCCAGGAGTCTATTGGGAAATAGACTTCACTGAAGTAAAACCTCACTATGCTGGATATAAGTACTTACTGGTGTTTGTAGATACCTTTTCAGGATGGGTAGAAGCCTACCCCACCCGGCAAGAAATGGCACACATAGTAGCCAAGAAAATTTTGGAAGAAATCTTTCCTAGGTTCGGACTTCCCAAGGTAATTGGGTCAGATAACGGGCCGGCCTTCGTTTCTCAGGTAAGTCAGGGGCTTGCCAGGATATTGGGGATTAATTGGAAATTACATTGTGCCTATAGACCCCAGAGCTCAGGACAGGTAGAAAGAATGAATAGAACAATAAAAGAGACCCTTACTAAATTGACCTTAGAGACTGGTTTAAAAGATTGGAGACGCCTCCTATCCTTAGCTCTGTTAAGGATAAAACCTGTTGAGGTTTTATCTAAGACCTCATGAGTACTAAAATCAATTACCTGCCAGGTCAGGTTATATGGCCGGTGGGGGTTATTACTGTCAGCGACGCAGGGAAGGAGGGCTAGTAATAAGCAAGGGGCTAGATACGAGAGAGTCTTATCTTGAGCGGGTAACGCCTAACCGTTTTGGGCTCACTCCATATGAAATCCTCTATGGAGGACCTCCCCCTTTGTCAACCTTGCTTAATTCCTTCTGCCCCTCCGATCCTAAGACTGACCTACAGGCCCGGCTAAAAGGACTCCAAGCATTACAGGCCCAAATCTGGGCCCCCTTGGCAGAACTGTACCAACCAGGACATCCACAGACCAGTCACCCCTTCCAGGTGGGAGACTCTGTCTACGTTAGACGGCATTGCACTCAAGGACTAGAGCCTCGGTGGAAAGGACCCTACATTGTTCTCCTGACCACACCCACAGCCATAAAGGTTGACGGAATCTCCACTTGGATCCACGCATCCCACGCCAAGGCTGCTCCAGAGACGTCCGGACCAACTCCACCTAAGACATGGAGACTCCGACACTCCGAGGACCCGCTCAAGATAAGACTCTCTCGTATCTAGCCCCTTGCTTATTACTAGCCCTCCTTCCCTGCGTCGCTGACAGTAATAACTCCCACCGGCCATATAACCTGACCTGGCAGGTAATTGATTTTAGTACTCATGAGGTCTTAGATAAAACCTCAAAAATTGCTCCTATGGGGACTTGGTTCCCTGACCTCTATTTCAACCTAGACAAAATAGCAAAGATAGATGACATGGAAGGGGGAGAATGGAGAAAACAGGCTAGAAGGGTGTCCGTAAGCCGGAACGGGTTCTATGCCTGTCCCGGATTCAGGACAGGAGAAATGAGAAAAACTTGTGGAGAAATAGATGCCCTGTTTTGCGCTATTTGGTCCTGTATAACTACTAATGATGGAGAATGGAAATGGGCCATGAAACCCTGGTACATAACCATGTCCTTTGTCCAGTGCTGAACCAGAACCCGATATTCAAAAACTTGCAATCTGGTCCGCATCAAGTTTGAAGATGCAGCGAAATCTGATAACCGTTGGATATCCGGGTTAATATGGGGGCTATATTTATACCAAAAGCCACTGTATGGAATCCCTATCCAGATCAAATTAATAGTCAACCCTATCACAGCCCCTGTCACAGTAGGACCAAACCAAGTTTTATCAGAAACAAGGAAGCCCCTGGTTCCTGCACTAAGAGAGCCCCAACCAAGAGCTCCTAAAAGCACTTCCCCGCCTCTAATCTCCACCTCCTCTAAATACACACCCTCAGCCCAAAACGTCACCCGCGGGCCCCTTGACCTGGGAATAGGTGACAGGCTCCTAAATCTCATAAAGGGCTCCTATTTCGCTTTAAACCAGACAAAGCCAGAATTTACCTCCTCTTGCTGGCTATGTCTGGCAACAGGCCCCCCTTACTATGAAGGCATTGCCTCCACTAATAATTTCACTAACTCCGCCAATCCTACTGGATGGGCATGGGAACAACAAAGAAAACTAACCCTGGCTGAAGTTTCTCGGTCGGGAACCTGCATAGGGCAAGTGCCCCCTAGTCATCAGCATCTTTGTAATGTAACCTTGACAGTACCCAGCTCCAATCACTATTTGGTCCCCTCCGAGACGGACTGGTGGGCTTGCAACACTAGGCTCACCCCCTGTGTATCCACAGCCGTTTTTAGCAGTGGCACCCACTATTGCGTGTTGGTACAAGTTGTTCCCTGAGTATACTATCACTCTGGAGACTCCTTTGATCTCCGGTATGAGCAAAAAACTCATACTAGACCAAAGAGAGAACCTATCTCCCTCACCCTCGCCGTAATGTTAGGAATTGGGGTAGCGGCTGGAGTTGGGACTGGGACAGCAGCCCTAGTGCATGGTAACCATCATCTGCAACAACTTAGAGTAGCCATAGATGAAGACCTTAGAGCCATAGAACAATCCATCACAAAACTTGAAGAGTCCTTGACTTCTCTGTCTGAAGTTGTATTACAAAACCGACGAGGACTAGAAATTGTCTTTCTGAAAGAGGGCGGGCTCTGTGCAGCCCTGAAAGAGCAATGTTGTTTTTATGCAGATCATTCAGGAGTAGTTAAAGATTCTATGGCGAAACTAAGAGAAAGATTAGACAAGAGAAAAAAAGAGAGAGAATCTCAGCAAAATTGGTTTGAAAATTGGTACAACCAATCCCCTTGGCTTAGCACCCTAATCTCCACCACCTTAGGACCCCTCATCCTGCTCACGCTCATCCTGACTTTCGGGCCATGCATACTCAACCGCTTACTCACCCTTATTAAAAATAGATTAAACATAGTACATGCTATGGTTCTGACCCAACAATACCAGACCCTCAGGACTGAAGAAGAGGCTCAAGATTGAGCCTCTGACACAAAAAGAGGAGGGAATGAAACTAGGCCTCATAAAACGTAGAAACTAGGCCTCATATAGAAAAAATTAACACCAGGTGGCTCTGGATAGGGTCCCACCCTGCCTCGATAAGGACCCACCCTGATAGGGTCCCACCCTGCCAATTCCGGGAAACAACCTCATGGGGTCCCACCCTGCCAATTCCGGGGGTCCCACCCTGCCTCGAAGTTCCCGGAATCAACAACTCCAGGAAAAAAAAAAAAAAACCTCATAAGGTCCTGCTCTAACCAATTAGCATAAGACACCTTGCTCAGGCCATAGCTAGACCCAATCATTTTGCGCCTTAAGCTTTGTTTGAATTTCGCGCCATAAGCTGTGTTTGAACTTGTGTTTGCCTATATAAACAGCCTGTAACAAGCAGTCGGGGTCCCAGGGCCAACTTAGAGCTTGGGACTCTAGCGCGCTAGTAATAAACAACTCTCTGCTGTGAATCTCGTGTCGGTGATCCTTCGCGGCGACCCCTGCCCAGGAGGGAATCGACAGTTCGGTTCCAACAAAGGCTGTCCGTTATCAGACTGTATAGAGGTAGGAAGGCCAAACCGAGGAATTATGTCTGAAATGACCACGGTGGCCTTTTCAGACCCTGTGGGAAAGGCCTTTACCCATCCAGTGAAAATGTCTACCCAGTCTAAGAGATATTTTAGTTTTCTGACTTGAGGCATGTGAGTAAAGTCAATATGCCAGTCCTGGGCAGGGGCAAATCCTCGAGCTTAATGTGTAGGAAAGTGAGGGGGCCTGAACAATCCCTGAGTTGCAGTAGAATAGCAGATGGAACACTGAGAAGTGATCTCCTTGTTGATACATTTCCAGGATGGAAAGGAAATGAGAGGTTGTAAGAGACAGGCTGGTGGCTTGTAACCTACATGGAAGACATAGGTTTCCATGTAGATGAAAGAATAGAATGGGCCTGTGAGGCTGGAAGGAGATATTTTCCTTGGTCTAAGAACCATTTGCCTTGTGTGTGAAGACATTGATAGGTAGAAGTTTCAGCAGGGGAGTAGGTGGGAGTGGCCGATGTGAAGGAGGAAAACTGCCCTGAGGGATAGAAGTTGGAATGCTAGCTGCTTTTTTAGCTAACTTATCAGCATAAGCATTGTCCTGAGCGATGGGCTCTGATGACCTTTGATGACTGCTTTTTTAGCTACCTTGTCAGCATAAGCATTGTCTTGAGCAAACATTGGGGGAAGAAAATTGATTTTGGAAATTGTGAGAACTGTGGAGAGTTGAGCATAGTTTGTGATTTTTAGGGCCTCTAACAGTATTAAAGTAGTGGCGGCTGCTGCACACAGACATGAAGGCTAGGCTAAAACAGTAAGGTCAAGTTGTGTGGAAAGAAAGGCTACAGGACACGGCCCCAGCTCTTGTGTAAGAATTCTGACTGCACTAACCATGCCTAGGAAGGAAAGGAGTTGTTTTGTAGAAGGAATTGGAGTTTGGGAGATTAGTCAGACACGATCAACAGGGAGAGTAAGTGTGTATTTATAAGAATTATGCTGAGATAGGTAACAGATGAGGAAGAAATTTGGGCTTGACTGAAGTAATGGGGGCTGTCTGTGAGGCCTTGCAGCAGTACAGCCTACGTAATTTGCTGAGCCTGTCCGGTGTCAGGGTCAGTCCAAGTGAAAGCAAAGAGAGTCTGGGATGAAGGGTGCAGGGGAGTAGTGAAAAAAGCATCTTTAAGATCAAGAACGGAATAGTGAGTTGTGGAGGAAGATATTGAGGGCAAACGAGTGTACGGGTTGGGCACCACAGGGTGGAAAGGCAAAAAAATTTGGTTGATAAGGCTCAGATCTTGAACTAATCTGTAAGACTTGTCCAGTTTTTGGACATGTAAAATGGGGAAATTGTAAGAAGAGTTTATAGGTTTTAAAAGCCCGTACTGTAGCAGGCTAGTGATAACAGGCTTTAATCCGTTTAAAGCATGCTGTGGGATGAGATATTGGCATTGAGTGGGGTAAGGGTGATTAGGTTTTAATGAGATGGTAAGGGATGCATGATCAGTCACCAAAGAGGGATATCCTATGCTTGTGGGTTAAGTTGGGGAGATACAAGGGGAGGATGTGAAGGAGGCTTTGAACTGGGGGAAAAGGCAGCAATGAGGTGTGGCTGTGGCGTAGGAATAGTCAGGGAAGCAGATAATTTAGTTAAAATGTCTTGGCCTAATAAGGAAACTGGGCAGGTGGGGATAACTAAAAAGGAATGCATAAAAGAATGTTGTCCAAGTTGGCACCAGATTTGGGGAGTTTTAAGAGGTTTAGAAGCCTCTCTATCAATACGCACAACAGTTATTGTTGGAACTGAACTGTCGATTCCCTCCTGGGCAGGGGTCGCCGCGAAGGATCACCGACACGAGATTCACAGCAGAGAGTTATTTATTCCTAGCGCGCTAGGGTCCCAAGCTCTAAGTTGGCCCTGGGACCCCGAGTGCTTGTTACAGGTTGTTTATATAGGCAAACACAAGTTCAAACACAGCTTAAGGCGCGAAATTCAAACAAAGCTTTAGGCGCGTGGTAATTGGGTCTAGCTATGGCCTGAGCAAGGTGTCTTGTTCTAATTGGTTAGAGCAGGACCTTATGAGGTTTTTTCTTGGAGTTGCTGATTCCGGGAACTTCGAGGCAGGGTGGGACCCCTGGAATTGGCAGGGTGGGACCCCATGAGGTTGTTTCCCGGAATTGGCAGGGTGGGACCCTATCAGGGTGGGACCCTATCGAGGCAGGGTGGGACCCTATCCAGAGCCACCTGGTGTTAATTTTTTCTATATGAGGCCTAGTTTCTAAATTTTATGAGGCCTAGTTTCATTATGAAGGCAAGGGAAACAGGCCCTTGAAAAGAAGGTAATGTGGAATGAGTAGCCTTTGTATTGATTAAGAAGAGGACGGACTTACCCTCCACTGTAAGAGTTACCCAAAGCATCTGTGATGGTCCAGGAGGCTTCCGAGGCAATGGGGCAGCATCAGCCTCCAGCTGCTAAGCCGACAAGATCTGGGAAGGAGTCAGTCAGAGAGCATTGGGCCAGTGCTCCAGGGACTCTGGGAGTGGCTACCAGGCAAGTTGAACAGTCCTATTTCCAGTGGGGTCCCACACAGAAGGGACACGGCTTAGAAGGAATCCCAGGCTGCGGGCATTCCTTGGCCTAGTGGCCAGCTTTCAGGCACTTGTAGCAAGCTCCTGGGAGAGAAAGTTCTGGAGGAAGCCCTGGCAGCTGCAGTTTAGGCATTCAGAGTTGTGTGCTGGAGATGTGGCTGGGTTTGTCTCACAGTGGAGGCAAGAAATTGCAACTCAGAAATAAGTTGCTACTTGGCTGCCTCAAATCTATGATTGTAAACCTTGAACCCGAGGTTTATTAAATCCTGTTGTGGAGTTTGAGGGCCAGAATTTAATTTTCTGCATTTATTTAATGTCAGGAGCAGACTGGGTAATAAAATGTATATTGAGAATAAGATGGCCTTGTGACCTTTTAGGGTCTAGGGCTGAAAAGCGTCTCAAGGTTGCTGATAAATAGGCCATGAACTGGGTTAAGCTTTTCATATTTGATGAAAAAGAGCCTAAATGCTAACTGATTTGGGAGAGATCCGATAAAGAAAAAGGAATATTAACCTTGACTATGCCTTTAACTCTAGTCACTTTTTTGAGAGGAAATTGCTGGGCAGGTCGGGGAGGCCTAGTCAGAGAACTGAACTGTAAGCCAGACTGAGTGAGAGGAGGGGAAGTGATAAAAGGATTATAGTGTGGGGGAACAAAGGCTGAGGAAAAATTGACACCTAGCTTGGCCTGGCGAGGAGGACAGAGATCAGATGGGACTGTAGAAAAGGATGATTTTTAGAAAGACTCAGCGACACTTGGGGTTGGGACTGAGGTGACAGGCGGGAGGGAAAGAAGTAAGTTGGGATGAGTTGTGTTGGGAACAGAGACTAGGGATGGACCAATGTGTAAAAGAATGCCTGGATGTCAGGCACCTCAGACCATCTGCCCATTTTACAAGAATTATTTAGATCTTGTAGGATGGAAAAATTGAAAGTGCCATTTTCTGGCTATCTGGAACTACTGTTGAGTTTGTATTGGAGTCAAGCGGCATTGTAGAAGAAAATAAGGCATTTAGGTTTCAGAGAGTTGAAGAGGTTTTCTGTTGAGCACACAGGCTATAGAGAAGAAGGAAGAATGGAGGGTGGAAGGTTGCCCATGGCGAAGGAGGCAAGCCCAGAGAAAAGAGAGATTAGAGACACAGAGAGGAGTTCGGGGGTTCTTGTCCTCCAGAAAAGCAGGAAAGGGATCAGGGAGCAGAAATAAGGTATTGGGGTGAAAAAATAAGAGATCAGAGTGCAAAAATAAGAGGGGACACAAAAATAAGAGGGGGCCCAAAACTAAGAGGGGTTCTTGCCCCTCCCCTAGAAAAGCAGAGAAGGGGTAGAGACAGAGAAGGTAGGGGTTGGAGTACTTGCCCCTCCCCCAGAAAAGTGGGACTTGCTGCTTAGGGTGAAGGACCAAGGCAGGCATCCCTGCAACATGGCCAGACACCCCTGAAATGTGGGTGAGTAATCAGAGAGGCACCCCTGCAATGATTAAACACCAAAGTGTCTTAATTTAATTTAGGAGAACTAAATAATTAAATATGAGGCCAAAGTACATAAGAAAGCAGCATTCTTTTATTGCAAATATGTGCACACTCTCCAGCGAGGTTCTCTGGTCCTCAGGTAATGGGGGGGGGGGGTCCAAGGAAGTTGCCCCGGCACTCTTGGGTGAGGTTCTCCGGCCCACAAAAATGGGGGTCAAAGAAGTCATGCACGCTCCTGCCCAGCAGCGGACTTTTACGCATTGGTACTGGAAGGGGGAGGGCAGTTGGTGGGATAAGGGCCTGATAGGGACATCTCCATAGGCGTGGCTGGGTAAGTTTCCATTTCTCTGGATTGACTTCACCTCGCGCATGCTCAGTTGATCTGCATTTTCCTGGGCGGGCTACACTTTCCCGGGCACTGGCAAGTTGTTGATGAAGAACACAGAAGCAACAGGGACTGTGCCTTCTTGTTCACCTTCCTCCATCTTGTCCCTTCTCCCTCACCCAAACACAAGGGAAGACTGCCTTACCCACTCCATGACTGGCGCTGGTGTTTTGGGTCCACAGATAAAACGTGTCTGCTTTGTCTCTACTAGAAAAATGAAAGGAATTGAAATTAAGAGAAGGGAGAGATTGAAGGGTGGTGCCAAGATTAAAAGGAGAAAGGTTAAGGGATAGTGAGAGAGGTTGGAGAAGAGGGTTAAAAGGGGCTGCTTAACTGATTTAAAATTGGTGAGCTGTTCCCTGGGCTGGTTGGTCTGAGGACTAGAGATTGTAAGTGGATCTTTCTTATGGAGCAAAGAGCAGGAGGACAGGGAATTGATCTCCCAAGGGAGGTCCCCGATCCAAGTCACAGCACCAAAGTTTCATACGCGTCCGTGTGAAGAGACGGCCAAACAGGCTTTGTGTGAGCAACATGGCTATTTATTTCACCTGGGTGCAGGTGGGCTGAGTCCAAAAAGAGAGTCAGCGAAGGAAGAAAAGGGTGGGGCCATTTTATAGGATTTGGGTAGGTAAAGGAAAATCACAGTCAAAGGGGGGTTGTTCTCTGGTGGGCAGGAGTGGAGGTCACAAGATTCTCATTAGAGAAGCTTTTTGAGCCAGGATGAGCCAGGAAAAGGAATTCCACAAGATAATATCATCGCTTAAGGCAAGGACTGGCCATTTTCCCTTCTTTTGTGGTGGAATGTGATCGGTTAAGGCAAGGCACGGCATTGGCACTTCTTTCTTGATTCTTCAGTTACTTCAGGCCATCTGGGCATACACGGGCAAGTCACAGGGGATGCGATGGCTTGGCTTGAGCTCAGAGGTCTGACTGACACTATCTTCAATACAATGAAGTATGAATCTACAAGCCACGATTTTATAATTCTGTGGATTAGGACCAAGTGCATGTTTTTGAATATTTACATAAAGGGGTTGAAAAATGAATCCCTGTAGGATGTCTTATTATGAAATTGCATTGGAAATGTGAAGAAAATTGAATATGTGAAGTATATTGAATACCAACAAATATATATAATAGTCCATATTGAAATCTCAAAGACCCACACAGTTTAGGGCAAAAATAGGGACCCTAAACTTAATAACAAAGAGAGGCTATTTTATCCTTCCAAAATAAGAAGACATTGATGATGAGAGAATAACCTTGTCAAGAGAACTCCATTAACAATTATTCTGCTCATTTACTTAGTGCAGGTGAAGGCATTGTTCTTAATGGCTTTGGAGTGGCCTTAGAAAGCCATAAGAAACAAAAATATAAGTATTGAAAATGATAGATCATTAATACTTGATAACTTCTACAATACATTTCTTTTACATAAAATTAACAATTTGTTACCAATTAAATTAATTATATATAACATGTGGATAATTTAGCAATAACAACCCAGATTTGAATCAACCAGGAAAATAAAAATGGAATTTTGCAGTATGGTCATGAACCTTAGTAAGATAAAAGAATCTTTATGACCTACCCACGTTTGCCTCTTTCCTAACACAATGTTGTACCAAAGCGAGTTAGAGAGAAACGCCACACTTTCAGATGAATTTAGGAGTCCTTTGTTAGATGGTGACCCAGAGATGGCTAAGACTACAAATTCTCTTGGCCCTGAGGAAGAGGCTTGATTTTCCTTTATGCTTTGGTTTAGAAAGGGGAGGGGGAGCTTAATTGCAGCATTTCTACAAAACTAAAAACATGTAAAAAAAAATTAAAAACACAAAGGGTTACAGGGAAAAAAACAGTTCCAGGTGCAGGGGCTCCAAATCTATCATAAGGCAATAGGTATGGGGGCTCTGCTGGACACAAACTCAGGGCTTTATGGTGTTATCTCTTGAGCAAAATCCTGAGAACTTTGTACATAGCTTACTTCACTACCTTGTCTGTTAATTGGATTCTTTGATATGTTGAGAGTTAGCTTACACAAGTTAACTCCTTGAGGAAGGGGGTGGGTAAGGAGTCCTTGATGCCTTGCAAATGAAGGCGCCAAATGGAGTTCATGGAGCTTTCTCAGCTAAGGGAGAGTCCATTCATATGGAAACAAGGCTGGATGATTAAGACAGAGTCTACAAACAAGGTTAGGTATTACATTCCCCACTTGTGTTTTTGGGGAATCAAATCATTGATTCCTCAGTTATAATAAAGGGCCATATTGAGTTTTAAGATATATAAGTTTCACAGAAGTTATGTGTTTCTTTACAAAGTTAAGAACCCAATCTAATATGCATGGCCTCAAAATTAAGCTTAATATTAATAGCAAGATGAGAAGGGGTCCAGTTAATCCAGTGGCTAGAGTAGCTAGCCATGGATTCCAGTTAAACATGCTTTGATACCAGGGGATGTTACTTTCTCGTTCTGATTGACATCTGTCTAGATTTTCTCCAACCTTTTGGAGAGTATCGTTTATGACTCCAGACTGATTGACATAGAAGCAACAACTTTCTCCTAGAGCTGCACATAAACCTCCTTGAGAAAGGAATAGTAGATCTAAGTCTTGGTGGTTTTGAAGAACTACTTCAGTCAGAGACTCCACCTGCGAATGTGGTATACCTATGGCAGACTGGAGTTACTTAAATCGGCATCTACCTGTTGAGACAGGGATATTAGTCCAGTTTCTTCTTGAAATAGGGCAGCTGTACTGATGGTTGCTGATCCAGCTTTGCTAAGTCCAGCCAAGAGGGGAACTAGGAGTGGGGTGGCTTGGCAAAACTTGGGATGTAACTCAGGAGAAACAATGAGAAGTTGTCCTTCTGGTCCACTGTACATGTATACCTCGGGAAGTACATGAACTAGCACTCATAGGAGAGGTTCTGGTGCAGTCCCATTAAGGCAGCAAGAGACCTGAAGTTCAGGCCAACCAGGTATTGTTAGGTGCTTGGTAAGAGACTAAGGTGCTTATTGAAGTAAGCAGGGACTGATTACAAGTAGCCTGAAAGGAAGAACCAGTTAAGTTATATCCAGTACTAATTAGACGAGAAGTGTTCCCAGACACATCCCCTTGTGTGAGGGCATGGGGTTTCATATGATAAGATAGAGGGCCACTTTTAAGGGTGGCTTCTACTCCTAATCCTGCATAATAAGGGGGTTTTGCTTTTAGACATACCCAAAAATCTAGGGCTAGTTTATGCTGGGTGAGGTTAAAGAGGTGATGTACCCCACCTGGTATAGACATCAGGCTGGGTTGAGGTTGCTGCCATTGCAGCTCCAGTTTAGGAATTAGGAATGGTGGTGGAACAGTTAAATCAACATTGTCCAGTGTTTTTGGAACATAGTGTTGCCTAGATCAGTTAAAGGCCTGATTGACTTGGGTGGGCTCCATGAGACTAGAATTTTCTTCTGGATGGTGAACATAGTCCCAACATCAAATCCTGGGATATAAAGTCTTAATCTCCATGACATGTCGTAATACCATTGAGCTGAATTAGGGTTATGGACAGTTATAGTAAGAGGTTTACAATTTTTTCTAGTACACAATTTAGGATGGGAAGCATGACTTACAGAAAGAGCTGAAGATTGGGTGGATTCCCCAGAGTAAGTGCCTAAATTTACACATGTCTAATTAGGGCAGAAACACCGGTAAGTATCTCGACAGCTAGAGTCAGGATGATTCCCAGGACAGAGGTAAAAGTCAACATTTTGGAGACCTTTTTCTGCACCTTTGGAGCTCCCACATCCAATCTGGCTCCCAGAGTGTCCAAATCCTGCTGCAAGGTTGATGCTTCCTGCCCCCATGACCAGCAGGTTGTGTTGTTCTTCGTGGGTATGGGCTGGTTCTGGGAAGAGCGCACATAAATCAACTGCAAATGAGATTTCCTTGGAGTTTCCTGCCTTCCAAGTAGGGATTGCAATTACATGTCCTGTCGTGAAAGAGGTGAGGAGAAATGAATAAGAAGGTACAGAGGACATGACAGGCAAAAAAAAAAAAAAAAAAAAAAAAAAAAAAAAAAAGAGAGAGAAGTAAATAAAAAGAGTTAATCTAATGGCTTCACCTAACTAAGCCACAGTTTTAAGAGGCTTGACCCAGGCTTGGGGACCTATGTTTCTTGCTGGGTTTTGTTGGCCTTTTTGATGCAGGAATGATGAATAAAAGCAGGAGTCCCATCCACCTTCAGAACCATTGGCATGGTGAGGATGGTAGTGTGAGGTCCTTTCTAAGCAGGAGTGAGTACTTCTCTCTGGAACTTTTTAACAAACACCAGGTCACCTGGCTGGAATGAGTGGCAAGGCCCCATCTGGTCAGGAATTGGATTGGGATGGGCTCCTCAAACAAGTGGTTGGATAGTATTTTGTACCTTTTGGAGAGACTTTAGGTACTGTAATAAAATAGCTTGTGATATTTCTGTCAAATGGGTATCTCATAGCTTAGGTAAGATAGGAGGTGCCCTCCCATACATGATTTGACTGTGGAAAGGAGACTGCGGGTAATAAGTTAAGAGGCATGACTGGAAGTTGTGCTGCATCCCGGGCCTCTGAGTCACCTTTCTGTTTACTATGGGCAATCACCATGTTTTCTCTTTGATGTCCTTTGCAGTGGATTACAGCCACCTGCTGAGGGAGCCATATGGCTTCAAGCAGGGCTAGAATTTCTTCTCTGTTTTTGATAATCTTTCCTGCTGAGGTGAGTAGCCCACGCTCCTGATAGATGGTTCCATGTGCAGGTACAATAGCAAAAGCATACCTGTTGTCAGTGTAAATGTTAATACGTTTATCCTTACCCCATCAGAGAGCCTGAATGAGGGCTATCAATTCAGCTTTTTGTGCAGAGGTGTTTACTGGTAATGACTGGGACCACAGCACATCCCTCTCAATAGTAACGGCTGCGCCAGTATTTCATAACCCCGTTCAAGGAAGTTGCTACCAACTATAAACACAGTGGTTTCCGTTTCTTTTAGAGGTATATCTTGGAGATGAGGTCAGCTAGTTTCCAACAGTTCCTGACAGCCATGGACAGGTGTAGTGAAGTCTGGATCAAGGAGTAAAGCAGTTGAATTCAAACACCTTGTGGGAGAGAAAGTCAAATGAGGCTGATCTAATAGTAAACTGAAACTGTAGGATGAGAGCCTTCAACATACATTTTCCAGAAGTACTTTGTAGTAAAAATTTAACCCTTATGGCTCCTCATGCCATAAGGGTTAAATGTTGGTCTAGAGTTAACTTATCAACCCCTTGGACTAGGCTTGCTATTGTCATTGTGGCTCACAGACAACTTGGTGATCCAGAGGCCACAGGATCTAGCCTCTTAGACAAATAAAACACTGGGTGTTTCCAGGGTCTTAAAGTCTGAGTAAGCACCCCCTTAGCAACTCCCTGGCTTTCATGGACAAACAGGTGAAAAGGATTTGAGATATTTGGGATGGCTAGAGTAGAGGCTTCAGTTAATACCTTTTTCAGATGTTGAAAAGCCTGTTCCTCTGTGTCTGTCCAAACTGACAAGCCATTCCCTCCCATAGCAGTGTACAGGGGCTTGGCAATCTCTGTGAACGATGATATCCATAGGGAACATTATCCCATGACCACCAGGAATTTATGTACCTTTTCTTGTTGGTGGGAGTGGGGATTTCTAGGATAGCTTCTTTCCGGGCACTGGTGAGTGCCCTTTTTCCTTGGTTTATCTTGTATCCCAGGTAGGACTCTCTGAGAAGACAAAGCTGCGCCTTCTTGGCTGAGGCTAGATACCCAAGCTCTTGAAGGAGGTAAAGTAGGTCCCTAGTATGTTGCAGGCAACTGTCTTTAATTTCAGTATCGAATAAAACGTCGTCCACGTACCAAAGAGGAGTACAGTTAGGGTGACTGGCTCAGAATGGTATAAAATCCTGCTGGAGAGCCTCTCCAATAAGGGTGGGGGAATTTTTAAAACCTTAAGTTAATCAAGCCCAGGACAATTGGGTGATGTCTCCTGAGCCAAGATATGTCCATTCAAAAGCAAAGATCAGTTGACTCTTGGGGACCAGAGGAATAGCAAAGAAGGCATCGTGTAGGTCAAGGACAGTGTATACTCTATGTTCTGGCAGAACCAGGCTAAGTAGAGTATGCAGATTAGGGACAGATGGATGGACAGTAATGCTCCATTTATTAACTTCCCTTAAGTACTATACTGACCAGTAATCATTAGTTCCCAGTTTCTGGACAGAAAAAATGTAGTATTCCAGATGAACTGACATGGTGTGAGTGTGCCAGCTTGTAACAGTCGTTGAATATGGGGATTTACCCACTGTCTAGCCCACTAACTCATAGGATATTGCTTTACCTGGACTTACAAGGCAGTGGACAGGAGCTCTATGACCACTGGCGAATGGTGTTTAGCCAGTTCTGGGGGATTTGACTCTGTCCAAAAGCAGGGAAAGTGTGTCTGTAAGTCCAATAGGAGAGGATTAGTATTATTTTTCAGTATTATCTATTGTTTTGAAAATAATAGATATTCCTCTGACAGAGGAGTTAGCAGGAGTTGGGCAGTGGGGGGCTCTGTATCTCCTAGCATGAGGTGGGTCTGCTGGGCTGAGAAGGAGACAGAGGCCTGTAACTTATGGATCAGGTCTCATCTGAGGAGAGGAAAAGGACAGTCTAGGACCACAAGAAATGAGTCCGTCCCAAGCTCACTTCTTGTGAGTGTGTGACAGGATATTCTTGAATAGCTCCAGTAGTCCCTTGTACAGCCATTCTTTTATTAGAGACACTGCTCAAGGGGGTCTGCAGCACTGAGTGCTCTGCCCCTGGTATCTGCTAGGAAACATACAGGCTGGCCCCCTACTGTAGTGGTCACCATGTGATCCCAGGGGCCAAGAGCGAGGGAGCCCTGGCTCTGTCAGTCATCTGACTCCTTCATTTCAGGGAGAGTGAGGACTTTTTTCTTTTCTGATTTCTCCTCTGGCTGTAGCAGCCATTCCTTTTTCTAGTGCCTAGTCTGCTTGCAATAGGTACATTGGTCTTTCTCTAGGAGAGCCAGTTCGCCTCTTTTGCCCTTCTGGTGGGGACCTGAGGTTTTCCAGCCATTTTTCTGTTATGGGAGCCTTCCTTTCTTGATCTCCTGGATAGCTGCTACTAAGATATTTTTTGTCTTTTGGATGCTTCATCAGTGTCCTTTTCACCTGCCTGTGCTGCTTGTTTTTGTTTTTCAAACTCTTGCTTGTCAAAAACTTTTTGGGCCATCTCTAAAAGCTGACTGATATTCATCCCAGCAAATTCCTCCAGTTTTGGGAGTTTTCTTTTAATATCAGGGGCTGCCTGAGCCACAAATGCTAAATTAAGAGCATAGCTATTTTTGGGAGTCACCAGGTCAAAAGGTGTATAAGTCTGATAGACCTCCTGGCGGCATTCTAAAAACACTCCCAATGACTTTATCCAGCCCCTACACAATGTCAGTCATCTGTTTATGGGTTTCCGACCAGCTCCCTTGATACCCACAGGGAGATACTGGTGAAATCATCCAATGTTGTCTTCCCACTTGAGGAGTTTGGGTCCCAATTAGACTGAGTAGAGGGAAAGACGTCCTCAAGAAGGTCTCTAGCTTCCTCCTCCAGCCTACTGGCTGATGTGAGGAAATACTTTCTGGCCTCTCTTCAGATATGTTCCCTCTCTTCTGAGATAAAAAGGGTCAAAAGGAGCTGCTGACAGTCATCCCTGGTGGGTCAATGGGTCCAGAGCATGGACTGCATCAGTGAGATCAACACCTGGGACTTTCCAGAAAAGGGAAGATTATGAGTCTTCCAGTTACACAGGTCAGAAGTAGAAAAAGGGACATAAACCAAGATTGGGACTAAGCGGTTATTACCCAGAGAGACTTGTGTTTCTCTCAGTGGTAGAAGGGGGTCTACTTCCTCTGGCCACAGCTGCAATAGAGAGGCAATAGATGGCAAGCCTACAAGGGACATAGTCGAGGAGACAAGGGAAGATTCTAAGGGAGAAGAAGAGTTACAAGGTAGCAGGAACTGGGTGTGGGAGACTCTCCTTTTCTTCAGAGGGAGGCAGTTCAGGGGGAGCTGAACCAGCCGAGGGTCAAGTCAAAAATGTGGTCTGGCTCAAAAGGACCTTGGAGGCAGAATTATGAATGGCACATGAGCAAAGCCATGGAGGAGGGCTTCTGACCAAACTCAGCCATTGATCAATGTAGGGAAACTGATTGGTGTGACTGAGTGTTCCAGCAACAACCCTCCACACAGCCTGAACAATTGCAAGGTTCTATGACCCTAATGGGGGCCTCCTGACTCCAAGCTTTGGCTGTTCTACTTCACAGAGTGTCCAGAGTTTGCTTTTTTTAAGGCAGACCCCAAAATCCTCTGAAAAGCCTAGAGAAAAATTCTTCAACATACATTGGAAGGGGCTCCAATCCTTATAAGTCCAGGAAGAGGAGTTTCCCATTTTTGGAGGGAGGTTAACAAGGTTTGAGCAGGGATATCAAACCCAGCATGGACAGAGAAACTCACTCCCTGGGGGACTGGAGTATCAGAAAACAGAATTAACATAACCATAAGGAGCAGAAAGACAACGATAGCTAACACTATTTGCCACATGATGATTAACTTTAGTTTTAAGATTGAGGGAGGACTAGAGGACGACCTGAGGTCTCCTTGGCCAGATGGATGTAGGTGTCCTCCCTCTTTCCCTGGACCTGTAGCATAAATACTTTTGGTGTCTCCATGACTCAAAGGCAAATAGCTCAAACTTGGCCTTTTTTTTTTTTTTTTTTTTTTTTTTTTTAAGGGTTTGATGAGTGAGAGAAGAGTCAAGTCCTAGAGATGCTGAACTTGCTGTGACTCTGGAAAACAAGATGTACAAGGTAAGGTATAGGGATGAGCAGGAAAAGGGCCACTCCTCAGATATTTCCTAAAGTAGGAGAGTAGTCACAGAGGAATAGAATAAGAGTCTAAACGGAGTAAAGCGGTAAGGGCGTCGGTTTCTCTGCACAGTGCCCTATATAAGGGCATGACAAAGTTATAGGATGACTGAAGAGATGAATAAGGAGGTCTGCAGAGTGGCTATTTTGAACCCACCACTGGTTTAGTCTGGAGGTGGCCCAGTCACTTGGACATGGGGTGTGTCAATCTAAATGCTAGCAACCTTCATGATGCCAGAAATCCCAAACAGGCGAAATGCCCCCACACTTGTTCCCATAACAAAACCTGATTTATTTGTGACAGAAAAAGCAGGACTAGGATGGACAACCCAAATTATTGATGAGAAATTTAACCTCCTTTGATAAAAAATCAACACTAAGGACCTTGAAGAAGTTCTTGCCCAGATGTCTTGGGCAGTATCAATGACCTGACATATGAAACTGTGACAACAACTAAACAGGACAATAGACACCGAGCAGGACAATAAACATAAAACAAGCAAAAGACTTAGAATATATAAACAATTATGATGGTTTTTATTAGGTAGACAAGGGGAGGGAGTCCCGTGGTGGGATCAGTCAGATGCCTGCCTGGCCGCTCCCCCTGAGGGGAGTTGGGCTCCTCTTAGCATTGGCAGGCCAGTATAAACTCCCGGCTCAGATTGAGCTATGCCTGATGCTGCCTTAAGCCTTACAAGGTCACCACCGAACCACAGGTGAGGGCCCAGTCAAACTCCATAGCTTTCACCATGGAGCTACAAACTGGAGATGCAGAGGTAGACCCCTGGACTCCTCCATCGTGTACACATTCACACAGAGTTTATAACAATTTTTCTTATTTCCCATTCTAAACAAAGGTCCTGGGAGACCTGAACAAGAGGAGGAGAAGAGATAGAGAAATGGGAGCAGAAAGAGAAAGAAAGAAAGAGAGGATGAGAGAGTGAGAGATTAGTTTTAATGGAGAGGCTGGCCTGCTAGAAACCAGAACTCTATCCTGTAGCATCCAGAGTATGGATAGAGTCAAGAGAGGGACACCTTTGTCAGGGCTCCTTCCCTCTCCCCAAACCAGAACCAAAAGGTGCCTAACAGAAAACCAGGGCTCTGTCCTCCAGCGTCCTAGAAGAGTGGGCAGAGTTAAAGAGAGGGATGCTCTCATCAGGACTGCTTCACTCTCACCAAACTGAAGTCATATCTGACTTACCTGACCCTTGGGTCAGAAGCTGAGGACTCAGACGTTGAATTTTGTGGGCACACACACACAGTAGTCGATCCACTCTCCTACAGAAGATGGTCACCTTTTGGGGACCTGGAAAAATTTTTTTTCAGGTGGCACCTCCCCTATAAGCTGACCATCCATCTGTGGGATCCCAGAGTGATCCCAGCTTTTGCCTAGTAGTGAATAATAAATCTCGCTGGGGCCTCCAAATGTTGCACCCAAGCGAATTAGACAGAAACGCCACACTTTGAGATTAACTTGGGAGTCCTTTATTAGCTGTTGACTGAGAGACAGCTAACACAGAAATTCTCTCAGCCCCGAGGAAGGGGCTTTGTTTTCCTTTGTACTTTGGTTTAGAAAGTGGGAGGGGAGCTGAATTGCAGCAATTCCACAAAAGCAAAAACATGCAAAAAAATGAAAAACACAAATGGTTACAGGGATAAAAACAGTTCCAAGTGCAGGACTTTAAATCTATCATAAGGTGACAGGTATGGGGGGCTCTCCTGGACAAAAACTCAGGGCTTTATGGTGTTATCTCTTGTGCAAAATCCTGGAACTTTGTACATTCGTTGCTTCAGTACCTTATCAATTAATTGGACTCTTTGATATGTTGAGAGTCACCTTACACAAGTTAACTCCTTGAGGAAGGGGATGGGTAAAGAGTCCTTGATGTCTTGTAAATGAAGGAGCCAAATTGAGTTCATCCTTTCTCAGCTAAGGAAGAGCTTGTTCATGTGGAAACAAGGCTATACGGTTAGGGAGAGTCCAAAAACAACGTTAGGTATTACACAATAGGTTCTCTCTTACATTGCCTGAAACAATGCAAAACAGCAAAGATACTTTTTTTTGATGATCCAGAACCTTACTTTTCCACCTGGCAATTTTGTTTTCCTTTAGACATTACTTTTTAAAAAAACAAAATCCTGAGGACCTGCAGTTAGGAAGCAAAGTGTGTTATTTTTCTTCCTAGATGGAATGTTTTGTTGTAATTCACAGGAACATATATAGCCAGTGCAGTCTTTCTCAAGGTGGCTTCTGAAATGCATCACATCTAAACAGACACTGTATTGTGTCTCCTCTACATAAAAAAGCCTTTATTAGCCATAATGGAAAAAAATCAATATTTTGATTATGTCAACATTCTTGAAATTATTAAAATTATTATAATAAAAAACCTTTAGCAAAAATTAGCAGACTTTATTTAAGCAAATAATGATTCACAAGTGAGGTGGCACTTGGAAGGAGGGGAGGTCCAGAAAACTGTGCCAAGCTGTGTAACAAGAGAGGTTTTTAGACTAAACACAGAAGCAAACCAGAAAAATCATCTGATTGGCCAAAGCTGGCCATCTTCTTTATTTGGGCATAATGTGATGTGGCATTCACCTTACTTGAGAAGAATCTGATTCATTGGATAGCTATGATTAACTGAAACTCAACTGTTTGTAATCAGGTGAAAACTTAATGGGTGTTTTTCTACATACTACATTAACTGACCTTAACTCTCTATTATGTAGAGACTCAAGTATGAAAGCATAACCACCTCATTTAATTGGTTTGTTTTGTTTTTTTTGAGACAAATTCTCACCCTGTCATCCAGGCTGGAGTGCAATGGTAAGAACTCTCTCAGCTCCCTCCAACTTCTAATTCTCAGGTTCAAGCAATTCTCCTGCCTCAGCCTCCTGAGTTGCTGGGGTTACAGATGCAATGTGCCACCACTCCCAGCTAGTTTTTTGTACCTTTCCAGCTAATTTTTTTTTATCTTTAGTAGAGAGAGGGTTTTACCATTTTTGCCAGGCTGGTCTCGAACTCCTGACCTCATGATCCACCCTCCTTGGCTTCCCAAAGTACTTGGATTACACATCTGAGCCAACGTGTCCAGCCCACCTCATTTAAGACTTACAGTCCACCACTGTAGCCAGAATAGTACCTTTGTAAAAGAAACCTGTAAATCTTTCAAGAGCTGTGGCTTCCTTCAGCATCAAAGTTATTTTACACTGATGTGTACCCTATCTTTGGAATTTTTGTTTTTGTTTTGAGATAGGGTCTTTTTCAGTCACCCAGGCTGGAATACAGCAGTGTGATCTCAGCTCACCGTAACCTCTGCTTCCCAGGTTCAAGCGATTCTCATGACTTAGACTCCCAAGCAGCTGTGGCTTCAGGCCTTTGTCACAAAACCCAGCTAATTAATATATTTTTAGTAAAGACAGTGTTTTGCCATGTTGGCCAGGCTAGTCCTGAACTTCTGGCCTCAAGTGGTCCACCCACTTTGGCCTTCCATAGTGTTGGGATTACAGGTGTGAGCCACCATGTCCAGCCTAGATTCTTTTGAGGAGGTCCTGCAAGGGAAGGAGAAAAGCTTTCAAATGTGATGAAAACATCACTGAAAATTCTGTTAATTGCTAATCCTGCATCCTAGAGAAATCCACTGAATTGTGTAGCTGTTTAAATTATGAGCCATTATGATTATTTTGAATATACTATTTAATACTTTTTAGGTGTGTGACTTTTGTCGTGTGTGTGTATGTGTGCGCATGTGTCTGTGTGTGTTCCAATAATGGACTTTATTAGTGTTCCTCATTCCTTAGACAGATGTCAGTTGTGCAGATATGCTGGCCTAAGGAGGTGGAGGGGAAATATAAGACACATGCAGTGTAAGTAGAGAGTTTCTGTGGTCCAAGTTTGAAGATTATAACCCAGGACCATAGGTTCAAGTTGACCAGAATGTATGCTCCGATCAACAGCAGGAACAAGTGAATTTTTAAAGGAAAAAAAAAAGAGGCAGTTCCTAAATGATTTATCAAGAATTTGCATGAAAATAACATAAACTATTGATTGGCTATAAATTGTTCTTTGTATTACAAATTCCAGAGACATGAAGCTAATAGGTGAGTCAGCTAGTTAGAAATAAAATGTATTCAAACAATTGCCCCCTGGCATGGGTGTTCCAGGAAGTGAGTGTGGCTAAAGTCTCACACACTCTTGTCTCCCTGGGCCTGATAAGTTTTGCATACCTCACAAAACTCAGAGTTTTCTGAACTACTTTTTTTCTATCATGTAAGAGAAAAATGTCTATAAATATAATGTTGTTAACATTCTATTGGAATTTGAGTAAGACTGGAAAAATCTTAAAAAAAAAAATCATAAACTTCTACCTCAAATTTCTCTCAAAATTTCTAAATGACATCTATGCAAACCCAATTTGGAAAACAAATCATGAATGAAAAAGTCACTTTAGAATTTACAAAATTTAATGGAATTTCAAGAAAGCCCCAAAACAAATAAAAATACCTGGAGCAGGATCTCTTTTTGTAGAAATCACTCAACTGTAATATCCTTGAAGTTTTTTTCTTTGCATGGAATAATCTGATTATAAAACTTGTTTCGAATTAGTTGAATGAGATATTTTAAGAATAATGTTCAATACATTTTGATGTAAATAATAGATTGCTCATGGAATAAGTGCATGTTGATTTAAGCCTTCATTTTCTCATAATAGGAAATTTTACTGCTTTCCACACATTTTGTCAGCTTGAGTTATAGCACAGCAGATCAGAGCAAGATCAACAATTGAGAACCATGTGCACACAATTATGCAAATCTTTTATCATGTTCCCTCTACTAGAAGTCATTTAATTGTCTTCTTCTATATGTAAAGACTACTATTTCTGGAATCAGGGAAATAAAGGAAATAGAAATGAATAAAGCTTTATTCAAAGCCAGAAGTGAATGAACACCATCATTAAATAGGGCAATATACAAATAAAAATAGAAGGAAATTTCCATAAGGAACTAAAACACCAAAGAAGGAAAATATTCTAAGACTTTGTCTATATCTGTTGTAAACCATATGGATGTTCCAAACCAAAACAACAACTTTGGTAAAGTTGGAAGGCAATTCTTTTAAAAGGAATAAACAATTTAATTTTTTTGCCATTTTTGTCCTTTATTCTTTTCCTGATTTAAGGCCATTTTTTTTTCTTTTGGAGATTGAAAATGGGCACAAGCTGAACCCTATAAGGAATTCTCATGACTTCTTGTTTGAGATTTATATTCTTTAAATTATATGTGATGTTTAGATGAGGACTGCATTACGTTTTTAGATTGCTTTTGGCAGTATGGTGATTTTTCACAACATTGATTTTACCCATCCATTAGTGTGGGTTGTGTTTCAGTTTGTTTGTGTCACGTGTGATTTCTTTCAGCAGTGTTTTGTAGTTTTACTTGTAGAGTTGTTTCGACTCCTTGGTTAGGTATATTCCTAAGTATTTTAATTTTTTTTTGGAGCTACTGTAAATGGGGTTGAGTTCTTGATTTGATTCTCTGCTTGGTCACTGTTGGTATATAGAAGAGCTACTGATTTGTGTATATTAATCTTGTATCCAGAAACTTTGTTGAATTTTTTTGTCAGTTACAGAAGCTTTCTAAAGGATTCCTCAGAGTTTTCAAGGTAAATGATCAGATCCTCAGCAAACAGTGACAGTTTGACTTACTTTTTACTGATTTGGATGCCCTTTATTTCTTTCTCTTGTCTGATTGCTCTGGTTGGGATTTCCAGTACTACGTTGAAGAGGAGTGGTGAGAATGGGTCACCCTTTGATACAGCAGTCCCACTACTGGGTATCTACCCAGAGGAAAACAAGTCATTATTCAAAACAGATACTTGCACACATATTACTATAGTGGCATAATTCACAATAGCAAAATTGTATATCCAACCCAAATGCCCATCCAATCAACAAATGGATAAAGAAACTGGTGTGTATATATATATATATGGTATAATACTATACCATATGGTGTGTGTGTATATATATATGGTGTAATACTATGCAGCATAAAAAGGAATGAATTAACACCATTTGGAGTGACCCGGATGAGACTGGAGACTATTATTTTTAAGTGAAGTAAGTCAGAAATGGAAAACCAAACATCATGTGCTCTCACTGATATGTGGGAGCTAAGCTATGAGTAAGCAAAGGCATAAGAATCAGACAATGGACTTTGGGGACTTGTGGGGAAGAGTGGAAAGGCGCAAGGGATAAGAGACTGCAAATATCATGTAATGTGTACTGCTTGGGTGATGGGTCCACCAAAATCTCACAAATCACTACTAAAGAACTTACTCATGTAACCAAATACTACCTGTACCCCAATAACTTATGGAAAAAATTTTAAAAAATTGTATGTAAGAGTATAACTATATAATTATGTCATAGATGTTGTTTATAGCATTTTTTTTCTTTTTTTTTTACTTTCCTTTTTATCACCTTCCTTTTTTTTTTTTTTTTTTTCCTTTTCTAGCTTTCTGGGATTGCCAGTAGTTCCTGGTGTTCCTGGATTTGCAGCTGAATAACTCCTATTGCTGACTGCATCTTCACATGGACTTTTTCTTTATTGTTTGTCTGTATCTCCACGTTTTTTCCTTCATATAAGGACAGAAGCCATTGGATTTAGAGTCAACCATAACACAGTATAACCTTATTTTAACTTGACTGACATTGGAATAACTTGTGTGGGTCAGAGTCCTTTGAATAGATGGAGTAACTTAGATTTCAAGACTGGATTCTAAACCTCATCTTAATCACTGTCTGATACTGGGAAATCTTCTCATCCAAACTTCATTTTTCTTATTCATCAAAGCATTGGTGTCAGCAATTCTCATTTCAACAAATTCATGTAAAAGTTAAATGAATCTGTGTAACATGAGGTTGTTGGAATACCTTGGTCAGATCCTAGATAAGGATGGAAACACCACCAGATAAGCAACACAGAACAAATAGAGCATGTCTATTTTCTAACTTACCCTGAATTAAAGTTTTCAAATATTTTCCCCGAAAATTGTAAGTGTTGTTGTGAAGGACAAAACAGGATAATGAGAGCATTCCTGGGAAAATTAGTTTCTTGAAGAATTAGCTTACTTGTTAAATCATAGAGAGACGAGAAAGTGGTGTAAAATTTCATGCTTCCACTAAATGGACACGTTGAGCCCATGCTCAATTACATGCCATTATTTAACCAGCTCCAATTATATAAAGCAAAGGGGCCTTTCTGGGCATTTGACATGCACCTTTTTTTTTTTTTTTTTTTTTTTTTTTTTTTTTTCTTGCACGGAGAACGGATTAAAAGAAATGAGAATACTTCTTGTTTGAGGCATTTTCCTTGCTGGTCCCATGGAGCTTGGCTGTGGGGTCCCAGCTTATTCTTTTGTTTTCCCCTTCTCTCTGTGTGAATGATGCTTTCTGCAGGGTCTGTGTTTGTTCAGATATTTCTAGGGTGACCAACTCATCCAAGTTTGGTCAGGAATTTTCTTGGTCTACCTCTGAAAGTCTTGCATCCAAGAATTCACTCTATCATAAGCAAACTGGCATATGACTCTCATAGCCACTCTAGGGTTTGACTGATTCTATCCTTTGTCAGAGGTAAACACAATTGGGGTGAGGTCCAAATGCTGTCCATTGTCTTCTACAGGAGAACAATATTACAATAAAAATATTTTTACTTGTATCACTTTTTATATTGCCTCATGTAAGACAAGACTCATCTCTTTTTTTTTTTTTTTTTTTTTTTTTTTTTAGACAGAGTCTTGCTCTGTCGCCCAGGCTGGAGTGCAGTGGCCGGATCTCAGCTCATTGCAAGTTCCGCCTCCCGGATTCAGGCCATTCTCCTGCCTCAGCCTCCCGAGTAGCTGGGACTACAGGCACCTGCCAACTCGCCCGGCTAGTTTTTTTGTATTTTTTAGTAGAGAAGGACTCATCTCTTATTTGGCAAATTGTAAATTATGCATGTATCACAGTCTTTACCTACCTACGTAGCCAGTTTCCTAACTGGCTACCTACCTATATACCTACAGACTTATCTATATACTTAACTACCTGCCTATCCACCTATCTATATGTTTGTCTACTACCTACTAAATATGACCTAAGTACCTATATACCTATCTATATTTCTTTCTACTTACCTACCTACCTATATATATGCCTATTTAGCTACCTACCCATCTACCTACCTTTGTATCTCTCTATTTACCTGTCTACCACTTACCAAATATGACCTAAATACCTCTCTATTATATATATTATATATCTACTTACATAATAATATACCTAGCTGTCCACCTATCTACATATCTACATAGATACCTAACTTCCTACCTTCCCACCTACCTACTAAGCAAGCTACATATATTCCCACCTACCTAACTACCTGCCTGTATACTATGTACTAAATGTGACCTAAGTACTTATCTACATAACTTCCTGTCTAATAAGATATCTACCTAGATAGCTAGTTAGCTAGCTACATACCAACATATACCTACAGACTTATCTACTTATCTATATACCTATCAACTTATGAATATACCTACCTATCTATCCTACATATCTGCCTACTAAGTATGACCTAAGTATCTATCTATATACCTTTATACTTACTAAGCTACCTGTATACCTAGCTAATTAGCTACCTACTTACCAACTTATACCTACAAGCTTATTTACTTAACTATCTACTACTTGTGAATATACTTACCTAACTATCCACTTATCTACCCTACTTATCTGTATACTTGTTTACTATCTACTAAATATGACCTAAGCACCTATTTATTTACTTTTCTACCTACTAACCTACCTACCTACCTAGCTACCTACCCACCTACCTATTTATCTACATACTTACCTAACAATCCATCTACCTACTTGCCTACCTAAGTACAATGTTTGCTAACTACTAAATATAACCTAAAATACCTATATACTTTTTGACCTACTAACCTACTTACCTACCTACCTCCCTACCTATATAAAACCACTACCTATCTACCTACCTATGGGAAACCTGGATCCCAAGAAAAAAGTCAGTTTTGGAAACCAAATACCAGACCCTGTTATTATATTGTCAGGTTAAGATGTAGTTATCTTTTCTTTTTCATTAACTGCTCTGCAGCAATACTTGCATCCTGTCACCCATATTTCTGGTAAAGTGTACACCTGACTTGGGAATTGATGGTTGGAGGGAAACTTAGCCACTGTCACTGACCTAAATCTCCCAATATCTTGGTCCTAGCATCTGTCCATTGTTCAACCATTTGTACCTAGTCTTGGCTGCCTCTACTGGGCAGCAGTCAACATTATAGGATTCTGATAATAAACACCTCAACAGTTTCCCTGATGTTCTTGTAAAACATATACCAATTTACACCATGCTTCACACACTGATTTGGAAAAAAAAAAAAAACAAAAACAAAAAAAAACAGATTCAATACCTAATTAAAATATACCACCACTTTAGTAAATTACATGATGGAAAACACTGAACTGTCAAATCGTACCCTCTGGAGTCACCCGAGCAAGGCTTTAATGAGAATGTCATAGGAATGAGTCATTTTGCAACACAGTAAAGAAGGGATGTTTCTTTTCCTCCATCATCACTCCTCAAATTTCCTATTCCACACTGTATGTTTCTAGCCCAGGCTGATGGATAAGGTTTCTAACAAAGACCTATGACCACTTTACCATCAAAAAAGAAAAATTTGGGGTCATCTTTTTTCTTTACTCAGTTGCAGCTTAGGTAAATGTTTCCAGGGAGCTATTTCACATAAATCCATAGATAACATGTTTCCTTGCTATAAAAGATTCCTAAACAACTAGGTACATCAGGATGAAACAGTCCATAGATAAGGATTATCTTGCTAGCAAAAACCACTTGGTTGGCTCACTATAAGGTCTGCAAGGAGAATACTTAGAATAACATGAGCCTGAATCTCTAGTGCTAACTCCCACACCAAAGGAAATGAATCGGTAGAAAACTTATTACTTTAATTGTTGGCTTCCCGGTGAAGAAACGTAAAGATTTTTATTGATATTAACATACATAAGCACTATCCCAACACACTCTCTCTCTTTCTCTCAGCTTATTTAGCTTTAAGCCTTCCAAGTCTATAAAAGTATACTTTAACATACTTTTAGACTATAAAGAAGTTTATAGTCGATTTTAACATTATTAAAATAGCAATGTTTAATATTTAGGATTTAATTCTGTTACATTAATTTTTCTAGCAGTTAGAAAATTAATTACTTTTTCTACAGGATCTAAAGCTGTCATTAAAGGAAAATTTTACATCTTTGTATTATTAATAGAAATGGCTTAGCACCCTATTACAGTAATAATAGTATCAGTAATAATGAAACACCACTTTTGGCAACTTTTTATTACTGATTACAAATGAAACTAATGTGTCATTTGTTGCTGAAAATAATCAATATAAAAGTGAGCAATAAGCAATTTTTAAAGCAGTAATAAATGTGATTTTTTAATGGCTTTGTTCTGCTTTCATTTCTTCTGCTACTGAATTATTTGATATTTTATGAATTGGCTGATGTGTACCATTGGTAGATGTTCAAAAGCAAATACAAATAGAAGATTATTCTCTTTATTAATGGTTGCATTAATAATGTTTCCTCTATTGAGAGAATCCATAAATCCTGTAACATATGAAATTGTCTGTATGTTAGCCAATCTTTGCTTATTTGTGTTTTCTCTGTTGGTAGCCACCCTTCATTATTGGATGATAGGTCGACTGGATGTTTAGTACATTCTTGACCTTTGTGTATGCAAGTGGAAAAACAATTTTGGCTAAATGGGCCCTTGTGGTTTTAGAGCCTTGACTTAACAATTCATTAGTGACCTCTACAGTAGGTAGAGAGTGACTAATTTGTAAGAGATTGAAGAACAGCGAATCAACTATTGTTATTTAGTAATTTAGTCTAAGCTTTGCATTTCCCACTGGTTGAGATATACTTTTGAGTGGACTTTTAGATGAGAATTTGAAGAGTTGATAAAGACATCTGTAAAGGTGACCAGGAGTGAATTAATCACGTGAATTCCATCCTGCTCAAAACATATTACAATGAGGAAAAGCGTGAAAGAAAATATTAGAGAAAAAGACAAGATAATTACATGACTTCACTATATAGTCCTACACCTCTTTTCCTCATATCTCTTTTGGACATCCACCTTGGCAATCTGCTGGTAACTCTGTGTTCGGATCCCAAATTACGACCTGCTCCTGGGATTTTCTCTCGGTGCCACTTACATGTTTCAATGTATTACATAGCATTACCAAAAACAAGCAAAAATCCTTAGAGATCCTTGATTTTCTCCTTCTTATTAATGGGTCAGTAAATGTTTGTAGAATCCAACTCTTGCACTATATTGATTCATTTTCTTTCATTGATTTGTTCCGTAAGAGTTACAGAATTCAGCTTCCAGAGTCCCAAGAATTTGAAGATACATTCTGGAGTGTTTCCCAGTGTAATTTGTTAGTAGCTGCTACAAGTTACATTTATTGCTATAATTTGAGTAGACCCTTCTGTCAGGGAAGGTCTGTCCAATGCATGAAGGAAGAACTATCTGGGTTGCTGTATTTGATTTGATTTGATTTGATCTGATCTGATTTGATTTGATTTTAGAGATTTGATTTGATTTGATTTGATTTTAGAGATTTTATTTTATTTATCTATTTGTTGTTGTTGTTGTTGTTGTTATTGTTGTTGTTGTCCTTGTTTGATAGGGAGTCTCGCTCTGTTGCCCGTGCAGTGGCTGGAGTGCAGTGGCGCGACCTGGGCTCACTGCAAGCTCCGCCTCCTGGGTTCACGCCCTTCTCCTGCCACAGTCTCTAGAGTAGCTTAAAATACAGGCGCCCGACACCACGCCAGGCTAATTTTTGGTATTTTTAGTAGAGACGGGGTTTCACCGTGTTAGCCAGGATGCTCTCCATTGGCTGACCTCGTGATCCGCCCGCCTAGGCCTCCCAAAGTGCTGGGATTACAAGCCTAAGCCGCCGCACCCGCCGTGGGTTGCTGTTTTATGTGTAATTGCAGATGGCTTTCTCTTAAACTTCCATCTGGGGTGCCTTCTGCAGAGCCCATGACAAATCATGTTGTCTTATGTTTTATTAATTAAAGAAATTTAAGATTAGTTCATCCCCTGAAGTCTACAGATTCCCTTCTCTGACACATGTTCCCTTATCTCCCAAAGATCTCAATTTCTGGAAGCCTCCACTTGACTCTGGTACTGGTAAAATTTTATCAAAATTCTTTTCACCCTAAACCCTTTTGGAACATTTCCTTTACTTTATTTTTCTCATTGAAAACTTGGTCCTTCCTTGGGAGGTAATAATTCATTGGCAGCACCTTTCAATAGAGACAGTTCTCTTTATCAGTTTTCTCTTCCCCAGAACTAGAAGTGGCAAGATCTCCTTTTACCTGCCAACAGCCTCCTGCAGAATCTCCTCTTTTAAAAAGGCCAGCTTTGTAGCTCATAACATTGGTCATGTGGCTATGTCACTTTCCTCCTCCCTCTAAGGGACAGCCATGGAGGAATACATTGTTTGTATTTTACAATTTTGTATTGTATAAAATTTCCATGCCGAAAATTTTAACATGTCATTCACAGACACTTCTTTTGTTTTAGTAACTAAATATTTTAAAATTCATGGAGTTTCAACCTCAGGTATATATTGACATCTTGGAGGAGATTTACAAAATTATAAAGCCTACAAAGTAATAAATCCTCTGTCCCCAGAGAGTTTCAGATTCTGTGACTTGGGCTCTGCTTTCAGAAGTTACCCAACTGTGCATAATGCATAGGCAAGATTGAAAACCACATACATAAATGGTCTTTTCAATACCTTGGTTATTTCCATTTCTTGATCTCTTGCATGGTTTACCTTGTTGCTAACTCTGCCATGCATTCCTATATTCTCAACCTTCTCATTACTCACTACCAAAAAGCACAGACAAAATTTCCAATGCATTCATATTTCCATATCTTTATGTCTTCTCTTGCATATTTCTTCTTGTTCCTGACTCTGGTATGTATGCCCATACTGTCCACCTTCTCATCATTTGTAACTCTGACATTAGTTTTAAAGATTAACATCCTTTAATTACCGTTTATCACTTTTTCTTTTCTGTTCCTCGTACTGACAGTCTTGAGTTCTGCTAGGGACTGAAACCTACTGTTTTTGGTTTTATTTTTACCATTGCATTGCTATTTGTTGCTGCGTTCCTGTTCTTATGGCTACTTTTATTTATCTTCAATGATGTGTACCACCATGATATTCCTGGTTTGCCTTCATCTATGACACATTTTACCCTCTGGAAAGAAACCTCACTTGAAAAAATTAAAAATATATATATGATGACAGATTGGTATTTTATTATATAGAATAGACTACGTGATACCGCAGTAAGAAAATCATATAGTAATTCAGAGTCCCTTAAGATAGCAAGGGTTTGTATCTAAATCTTGACAACTCTTCAGAGAAGCTATTTTCCATGGAGATGGCTCTGTTCCTAATTTGTAGCTCAACAATCTGGAACAGGTGGCCTCCTTAGTGTATACAGGAAAGGAAAGAAAACTGGATAACTCCACATAGAATTGATTGCGTGTATTTCATGAGTGAGAAATAGGTGTATGATATCACTGAACAGCCAGGAGCCTGAGATGCAGTCTGTTTTTGGCTAGAGGGGATGACAATCATTTGTTGATGAATACTAGTATTTGTGGGGGATTTTAAGGGGTCTACAGATCATATTATTTATTTTTTCAACTATCTTACTTTATTCCAGATTGGGAGTAACAGACAATAACAATATATTATGAGGTAACACAGTGAATTGACTACTCTACTAATTCCTTATTTTATTTTATTTTTAAATTTCAGTAGTTTTGAGGGAAAAGGTGATGTTTGGTTGCATGGAAAAGTTCTTTAGTGGTGATTTCCAAGATTTTCCTGCACCCATCAATTGAGTAGTGTACACTTTATCTAATGTGTGGTCTTTTACTCTCACCCCCACTTCCACCCTTCTCCCCAAATCCCCACAGTCTTTTATGTTATCCTTATGCCTTTCTGTCCTCATCACTTAGCTCCCACTTATAAGTGAGAACATGTAATATTAGGTTTTTTATTTCTGAGTTACTTCACTTAGAATAATGGTCTCCAGCCCCAACCAGGTTGTTATGAATGCCATTTTTTTCCTTTTATGGCTGAATAGTGTGTATATATATTTATATTTTTATATTTTTTCTGTTCACTTGTTGGTTGATGGGCATTTAATCTGGATACTTATTTTAGCAATTGAAAATTTTACTGTTGTAAACATGCTTGTGAAAGTATCCTTTTTGTACAGACATTGACTTCCTTTTCTCTGGGTAGATATCCAGTAGTGGGAATGGTGAATCAAATGGCAGTTGTGATGGTTAATATTGAGTTCATCTTGACTGTATTGAAGAATGCAAGGTATGGTTCTTGGGTGTGTCTGTGAGGATATTGCCAAAGCAGATTAACATTTGAGTTGGTGGACTGGCAGAGACAGATCACCTTCATTCTGGGTAGGCACCATCTAGTCAGCTGCCAGTGCAGCTAGGATAAAAGCAGGCAGAAGAAGGTGGAAGAACTAGACTGGCTGAGTTTTCTGGCCTCCATCTTTCTCCTGTGCTGGATGCTTCATGGTCTCAAACATCAGGCTACAAGCTTTTGGACTCTTGAACTTACACCAGTGGTTTGCCAGGGGCTTTCAAGCCCTTCGGCCACAGACTGAAGGATGCACTGTTGGCTTCCCTGCTTTTGTGATTTTGGGATTCAGGCTGGCTTCTTTGCTCCTCTGCTTGCAGATGGCCTTTTGTGGGATTTCACCTTGTGATCATGTGATTCAATATTCTTTAATAATCTCCCTTTAGTATTTGCATTTATCCTATTAGTTGTGTCCCTCTAGGGAACCCTAATATAGTAGTTCTAGTTCTTTAAGGAATCTCCATACTGTTTTCCACAGTGGTTGTACTAGATTGCATTCTTGTCAGCAGTATAAAAGTGTCCCTTTTTACCACACCCATGCCAACATGTGTTATTTTTTTACTTTTCCCACGGTATGATTGACCCCATTTTCTTGATCAGCAATTGAAGGTCAGATTTGTCATCGAATTTATTTAAACTTCACTATAATTAAGAATGATGAGATTGGAATAATGGTTTGCCTATAACCACCATGAGTTCTATTGCTATAGCAGAAGGATAATTCATCCTAGAACATAATGCCACACCTGGATTAGAGGTGTGATTTGAAGACCACTGTCATGTTTCTTCTTTGTGCTTTCATTAGTGATAGGCACTTCAATTTTTAGCATCTTCAGAACTAGGTCCGTTTTGGTTCTCAAAGCTCCTGGTTGTTTCATCCTGAAGACATTTACATATTCGAGTTGTCCTCCTGACCAAGAAAGCCAACTGAGCTTGCGGTTCTGCCCTTTAACCTCTATAAGTCACAATAACCTAAGATGCAATAACCCAAGGCAGCTTATTTTGGTGGAATATTATTCTTGTTTGCTAGCTAGCTTTAAAATAAAGACCTGTACAATTAATTTGTTTAATCTGTTGCCAACTAGCTGAAAAAGTACAATAAAAACTGATTACTTGTTTTGTTTCTTAAGACCTTAATACTGCAAAGATTAGACCAGCCATGACACAGAAGCCTTGAATGAACCAGCTGAAAAACAAAATGTCATTTTAATGACCACCATCATCTTTGCTGTGTCTCCTAATCTTAGTGAACTGATGTTGACATTTCCAGTAAATAATATTTCAGGATTATGAATGCTTTATTCTGTTGACCTCTTCCCTACAAGGAGCAGAGCGGGCATTAGGGAACATCTACTTAATGCTGGAATTTGACTCTGCCTGATTTAGCTTCCAGCTTAGAAACATTTTGGTTTTAATTGTGTTTAGCTTTTAATGACTGCAATCAAAGCTCAGCAATAATAAAAATTCATCTACCATTGGGGAAAGGTGCTCCAAAAATCAACTGCAGTAAGTTAAAATATTATCAGTCACATTAAGTGTCACTATTTATCCAGTTCTCCTCCTTATACTCTTGTCTCAGGAAATTGTTTGGAAATGCAAATTCAGACTTTAAGGTCATAGTCAGGGATATTCTGTAACACTGGATTGAATGAGTATTTCAGACATCCATACCCAGTATCCAAAATATTCTATTTCATGAAACTTTAGCAAAGATTTGGGGTAGGGAGAAGGAGTACGGGGGTTAATGTATGTTGATTAGGAAACAGCAGGTCATCAAACTTATTTTCCTACAGTTTTGAACATGATTTTGAACTGTTCCTACCCTGTTTTCACCAGGATAAAAAATTGCATGACTTTACTGATGGATGGATTCTTTTTACTGGCTACATGATCACAGTAAGTTTGCAATCCCAATGCCTCCCTTTCCTTACCTGTTAACAAGATCACAGTGCATTCATCATGAGCCTACAATTAGGTAATACAAGCAGAAAGGGTGGCAGTACAGAAAAATCCCCCCCAAAGACTTTGGCTGTTATGATTATTCCATTCTGCCTGCAGTACTGTTCTAAGAAGTTGTGGAACAAAATCAGCTACCCAGATTTACAAGTAATTCCATCTGATCATGAACATCCAATCATTTCAAAAGCATAGAAGCAAAAGTTTACCAGGTGATGGAACGTGCTGCATACAGGAAAATATAGTGTTCTATCTGCTGATTTATTGACTGTACCGTTGAACAGCAATGGTAAATCCCTGTATAGAGTTAAGATTATTTTCACTTAGAAACTTCGATCCATTAAGTGTGGTTGAACCTCAAACAACATGTTGCGTATTGATTCCTGAATAGAAAATCTAAATATAAAGCTTAATACTTGTGGGATTTACTGTGAATGTATTTACATGTTCTCACAGGAGTTAGATGTCAGGATTTAAAGGTTATGCCAATGGATTGTCCACATGGATTCTAAAATTGATTCTTAGTAATCTTTCTTCATTTCCCAGTCAGAAAATAGAATTTAATTCACAAGCATGTTGTAGAAATCAACACCACATTATAATCTCAGGTCTAGCTCTTACCCTCATTGTCACCATGGGCAAACCAGAGATCTCCAAGATCCCTCATCTGAAAGTTTAAAATAAAAAATATGTCCTACAGAGCTCTTTGGGTTATTATGAATATAAAATGACTGATTGCATATGCAATGGCTTCATAAATTATAAAGTGCTATGAAATGTAAGAATCTTGAATTCACTCCAAAAATGTATGAGTGGAGCAAGTCTTCTCTTTTCTCCTAATGTGTTTGGATTTCCTTGTCTATTATCCCTGGACTGTTTGCCCCTCAACTTTTTGGGCTACCAAACAGAAAGTCCTAAAATTGGTAGAACCAGGTCTCCCTAACTTGCCCCTGGAGGTGCTGGAGAAAAGCAACATGCCAAATGATGGTAACCTTAAATTATGACAGTGACCCATGTAGCCTGTGGTACTGCCAGGAAATCCTACGATATTTTCTTTCTTAATTTAGTCTCCCAATCCCGTGAAAGCCAACTTTGCATTTTGTCCTTTCTGCTTAAACTTCTAAAGCCAGTTTGTGCTCTTCAAACTTGGCTAATGACCTCATTCTGTGTTTCTGTAAGAAAAAAAAAAAGCATATTAGAAAGAATTTGCTCGTTGTATTTGTCCATTCTCACACTATACCTGAGACTGGGTAATTTATAAATAAAATAGGTTTAATCAGCTTGTGGTTCTGTGTACTGTATAGGATTTTGCTCCTGGAGGAGGCCTCCGGAAACTTACAGTCATGGTGGACGGCAAAGAGGAAGTAAGCATATCTTCACATGGCTGGCAAGAGAGAGAGAGAAAAGGAGGTGCTGCCTACTTTCAAACAGCCAAGTCTTGTGAGAACTTACTCATGAGACACCACTAGTTGTATTGTCCTAAACAATTAGAAATTACCCTTGTATCCAATCACCTCCCACCAGACCCCACCTCCAACTTTGGGAATTACAATTCAACATTAGATTTGGATGGGGACACAGAGACAAACCATGTCACCTGTGGTATCACATCTTTAGGTAGTCTCCTTGAGGAAATAGTAAATGTGGTGGGGTCTGTTTTCCTTAATTCTAGCTTATGTCTGCAGTCTTGACAATGACCCTTGATCAAACTGTGAGAACAACACTACTGAAATCTTCAGATGTGTATTTCGTGTATCAGTCAGGGGTCTCTTATACAAAAATGTATAAGATGTATACAGTGATATATAGAAAGATATTTATTGTGGGGAATTGACTTACATTACTATAGAGGGTGAGACATCCCACAATCTGCCTTTTGCAATCTGCAAGCCCAAGAAAGCTCATAGTGTAGTTTCAGTCTAAATGAAATCACTTAGCACAAAACACAGATGTCCCACATAGAGAAGAGAGAGTAAATTTACTCTTACTTAACTTTTAATTTAATTTTTTTTTTATTCAGGCCTTCAATGGATTGGATGATGCCAAGCTACATTGGTGACAGCAATCTTCTTTATTCAGTCTACTTACTCAAATGTTAATCTCCTGTGGCACCCTCACTACTACATCCAGAAATAATGTGTTTCCTGCTATTAGGCATCCCTTAGCTCAGTCAAATTGACCAAAAAAAAATTGACTATCCCACTAGGAATATATGTTATTCTGCATACCCAAGCAGTGGGTCAAGATGAACTGTGCTGTCAACCTTATTTGCTGTAAATATGATTTGAGCCTTGTGTGGATTTTGAGCTCAGCACCATGGCTAGTCATCTATAATATGTACCTATTTGAGTAGCATTCTTTTATAATTCTGAACCCTGGGACTTGAGTTAGATTCCCTGAGTGGAAATCCTGCACGCATCTTTTAAGTTTACACTGGAGAGTGTGACCATCACAGAAGAGTAGAAGGAAGTGTCAGAAAATTATGTTATTTTCCCAGTCTTTGTCTAGGAATGTATTTTTCCTGTTGTTCCTTTCTGAAATATTCACTCTACTTAGACATTCAGGCTTACCTCCTCTCATCTACCCAAGGATGATTCATCTATTGTATCCTCTCTCTTTTCTCCATTGATAACCTTTTCCATCATCAGTATTTGTTTTGTTCTAGAGACAGGGTCTCACCGTGTCACCTAGGCTGGGGTGCAGTGGTGTAGTCATAGCTCACTGCAGCCTCAAACTCCTAGGCTCAAGTCATCCTCAGGCCTCAGCCTTCTGAGTAGCCAATACTATAGGTGAGCACCACCATGCCCAGCTAATTTGTTTATTTTTATTTTTGTAGAAATGGGATCTCACTAGGTTATCCAGCCTGGTTTTGAATTCATGGCCTTAGCCAATCTTCCTACCTCAGCTTCCCAAACTGTTAGGAATACAGGCATGAACCATTGTGCCCAGCCATTCCTTCATAAATCTTTAAGTTGATCATTCAATCAATTCAAAACACACTGAAATATAAGCTACCTTAAAACAAACACACACAAATCATCTTGACCTGGCAAAACTCAGAGCCTCACTTCAGTAATGCCAAGTGTTTACAATTATGCTCACCGTCTTTAATGCATTTCCTGTTATTCTTCGGGAAGCTAATACGATTTTCCTTATTATTGTGCAGAGACTGCTATAGTTTAGGCTACTAGTGCCTCTTTGGTGACATTTCCAGTAGTCATTTGTATAATTTCAACATCCTTGATCTACCAGCTTCATTTGAAGTAGGTGAAGATTTCCTTACTTGTTCTCCAAAATGATGCTGTTTCTTGGACTTCTTTTTAGCTCAATGGCAACTTCTTGCTCTGTATTTTTGGTATTTTTCTGTATTTCCCATGAACTCTAAAATTTTGAGAGTTCCAGAGCTCAGTTTTAGGGTGAGTTTATATTTTGTACATTAACTCTATATTTGATATCATCCTGTTCTACACAATTAAATAGCTTTTATTTCTTGATAATGGCTACATTTATATCTGGACAAATGTCTTTTTTCTTCTCCCAGAATCTTGGCAGAAAACTCCAGATTCTTTTATCTCACCACCAATTTGCATTCACACTAAGATGCATTATTGACATATCCATATGTTTTAAATATCTGCCTTTCCATTTATTTGGCAATTATTTATTTATTATTGATACTTAATAGTTGTGTATATTTTGGGAGTGCGTGTGATATTTTGATACAGGTGTACAATGTGTAATGATACAAACAGAGTCATCGAGATAATCATCACCTCAAACAATTATTAAATTGTTGAGTACTTTTCAAATCTTCTCTTCCAGCTGTTTTGAAATACATTGTAAATTCTTGATAACTTTCATCCCGCTAGTGTGTTACAGAACACTAGAACTTATTTTTTTTTCTAGCATATTGCATTTTTATTTTATTTTATTAGAGAAGGGGATTTACCATGTCATCCAGGCTGGATTGCAGTGCCACAATTATAGTTTGCTGCAGCCTCAGCCTCCTAGACTCAAGTGATCCTCCCCCTCATTCATCCTTCCAAGTAGCTGGGACAATAGATACCCACAACCATACAACCATCCCGGCCAAACTTTTAAAATGTTTTGTAGAGACAGAGCCTTCCTGTGTTGTTTAGCCTGATCTCAAACACGTGGCCTCAGCAATTGTCCCATTTCAGCCTCCTAAACTGCTGGGTTGACACGCACAAACCACCTCACCTGGCTCCTTACTGTATTTTTGTGCTCATTTTATCAAGGTCATTTAAAATTTATCTAAACAATATAGTTTTTTGGAGAAGATATTTCACATCTGTTATTAATTAGTTCCTAGTTTCTTGATGTTTTTAAGATATTGGAAGCATCCCCTTATAAAATTCATTTTGCTACTTATTCCTGACTGTGCTAATATCTGCAGGTACATAATAGGAATGGGCTGAGCTGTTTTGCTGGAATAGGAAGCATAGTTTGTTTCATGGCATTGATCCTTGATTGAACATCTCTGGATTAAGTTGTTAATAATACCCTGTTGAGTGCTACCTCCTTCCTGAGTTTGTCCCCCAAATATTTCCCACCTACACAAAAAATTTATACGATTACTGTAGCAGTTCTCTAACAGTTGCATAGGCTATTTTTTTTTTTTTTAGATGAAGTCTTGATCTATCACCCAGGCTGCAGTGCAGTGGCACAATCTCAGCTCCCTGTAGCCTCCACCTCCCAGGTTCAAGTGATTCTCCTGCCTCAGCCCCCCAAGTATCTGAGACTATAGGTGGGCACCATCACACCTAGCTAATTTTTGTATTTTTAGTAGAGACAGGGTCTCAGCATGTTGGTCAGGATGGGGCTAAAAATCTTAAAATGTTTATGTTGCCCTTTTATGAATAGCCCACATTTCAATCTACCAACTTCCTCTATCTGCAAGCCTTGAAAAATATATCCAGAACAAATACTTTCCAGTGCCACAATTCTATCACTTTTTATACCTCATACTCTTTTTCACTGTCAGTTATGATAACCTGATATCCGTCTTCTTTCTGTTATTCTTGTGCTCCTTCAGTCTGTAGTTGATTTCTTAAAAACTGAAAAAGACAACACCTCTACTTTTCTCAAAACCCTCCAAGGATTCCCATCTCAACAGGGTAGAATCAAGTCCTTGGTAGGCCTATGATACCCTCATCCACCTCTCCTCCCATTCTCTCCAATTTCTTTTGTCACCTCCATTTTCTGTATTCCAACCACTCTTCTGCTCACATTTCCTCAAATGTCTCAATCCCAGTGCTATACTAGGAAGTTTTTCTTGCCATTTTTGTTCCTTCATTCTTGCTTGCTCTTCCCAGCAGCTACCAACTTCATATGTTTTCCCACTTTCTTCAAAATATAATATTTTCAGAGAGGTATTCCTAAACCACTTTCTACAAAAAATCTCCATGAGTTGCTATTTTCTATATAGTGGTGCTTCTTTCCAGTTATTACCATTACCTGACCAAAGACATATCCATTTGTTCATTACGATTCTTATACTACTAGAACATCAGTTTCATAAAAGATGAGTTTTATTTGTTTTCTATGATATTGTATCTCAAATGCTTAGAAGAGTACTCAACCTATAGAATAATATTGTGTTTTGTACAAAAGTAATTGTAGTTTTTATTGCAAAAATATGGAACCAGTCCAAACGCCCATCAATTAATAAGTAGACTGTGGTATGTGTATATATATGTATTCATACATGCACACATACACACACCCACACTTTTTTATATATAAATATATACCACATGGTGTATATATATGTATACACACACACATACAGTGAAATAAATACAGTGAAATACTACTGAGCCATAAAAAGCACTAAAATAATGGCATTTGCAGCAACGTGAATAGAACTGGAGACTATTCTAAGTAGCTCAGGAAAGGAAGACCAAATATGATATGTTCTGACACATAAGCGGGAGCTAAGCTTTGAGGAGGTAAAGGCATTAGAATGATAGAATGACTTGAGGGAAATAGTGGGAGGGGGTGAGGGATAAAAAAACATACAAATTAGGTTCAGCACAAGGGAGAAACAGGAACTGTGTCCTGCACAGGGCAGACAGGAGGTGTATGACACACAAGTGAGGAACAGCAGGTATGTGCTGCACAGGGAAGGAACAGGAAATACATTATGCAAAGGGGAGGAATAGAAAGTGTGTCCTGCATAGGGGAGACACAGGAAATGTGTCAAGTACAGGGGCCACACAGGAAGTATGTCCTGCAAAGAGGAGGAGCAGAAAGGGTGGCCTGCACAAGAGAAGAACAAAAAGTGTGTCCTGCACAGGGGAGACACAGGAAGTGTGTGCTGCACAGAAGACAAATAGGAAGTGTATCTGTGTCAGGAGGGTAACAAGAAGTGTTTCCTGCACAGAGAAGAAACAGAAAGCGTGTGCTGCACAGGGGAGACACAGAAAGTGTGTCTGCACAGGGGAGAAACAGAAAGTATTTCATGCAGACAGGTAAAAGAAGTGTGTCCTTCAGAGGGAAGACACAGAAAGTGTGTCACACACATGCGAGTAATAGAAAATGTGTCATGCACAGAGGAGGAATGGAAAGTATGTGCTATGTAGGGGAGAATCCCTTAAAAAAAAAAAAAACCTTTTTTGCCCTCTACAGGGAGGAATAGGAAGAGTGTCATGTAAAGAAGAGAAACAAAAAGTATGTGCTACATTGAGAAAAAAATCACAAATAGTGTCATTCACAGGGAAGAAACAGGAAGCATGTCATGCACATGGGACTAACAGAAAATGTGTCATGCACAGAGCAAGAAGGGACAATGTGTGTTGCACAGGGAGAAACAGAAAGGGTGTCATGCACAGGAGAGAAAAGGAAGTGTGTCCTGCACAGTGGAGGAACAGAAAATGTGCCATGCACAGAGGAGGAATGGAAAGTGTGTCCTACACAGTGAAAAACCAGGAAGGGTGTCCTGCACAGGGGAGAAACAGGAAGTGTATCCTACACAGCAGAAGAATGAAAAGCATATATTACACAGATAAGAAACAGAAAGTGTTTCTTCCACAAAGAAAAAACAGAAAATGTGTCATACACACGGGAATAACAGAAAATGTGTCATGCATAGAGGAGGAACAGAAAGTCTTTGCTATACAGGAAAGAAAGAGGAAGTGTATCCTGCATGAGAGGAACAAGAAGCATGTCCTACACAGCAGAGAAACAAGAAGTGTCTCAGAGAAACAAAAAGTGTGTCCTGAACAAAGAAGACACAGGAAGTCTCTTCTGCACAGTGGAGAAACAGGTAGTGTCATGCACAAGAGGAGGAATGAAAAGTGTGCTGCACGGGAGAGACAAAGGAAGTAGGTCCTGTGAAAGGAAAAAACAGGAAGTGTGTCCTGCACAAGGATGAAACAGGAAGTGTGTCCTACACATCAGAGGAAAAGGAACTGTGTCCTGTACATTGGAGAAATAGGAAGGGGATAATGCACAGAAAATGAACAGAGAGTGGGAGCTGCATAGGGAAGAAACAGGAAGTGTGTCATGCACATAGGGGTAACAGAAAATGTGTCACTCACAGAGGAGGGACAAAAAGTGTGTGCTACACAGGAAGGAGAGAGGAAGTGTGTTCCCCACAGGGGAGACACAGGAAGTTTGTCCTGCACACTGGAGAAATAGGAAATTTGTCAGATACAGTAGAGGAACAGAAAGTGCGTGGTACATAGAGGAAAGACAGGAAAGGTGTCATTTCCAGGGAAGCCACAGAAAGTGTGTCTTGCATAGGGGAGAAACGGAAAGTGTGTCATGCTCAGGGGAGAATTAGGAACTGTGTCCTTCACAGAGGAGAAGCAGGAAGTGTGTCATGCACAGGAGAGGCCCAGGAAGTGTCAAAACAATGCAACTGGTTTTCTCTCACTTACCGGTGACCTGGAAGCCCTTCTCTGCTTTGAGTTGTCTCTGCCTTTCTGAACAGGACCAATATACTTCTTACATACATTGATTTATGTCTTACATACATTCATGTCTCTCTAAAACATATAAAACCAAGCTGTTCCCCAATCCCATTGATTCTACATTATAGTGAGTTGTATAGTTACTTGTCTATTACAATGCAATAGAAATACATTGCATAATTAATATAATGTGCCTGAATCATCCTGAAGCCATCCGCCTCCTCTCCCCATTCTGGTCCACAGAAAAATTGTCTTCCACAAAACTGGTCCCTGGTGCCAAAAAGGTTGGGGACTGCTGCTTTAAAAGTAAGTAATATACCTGTTTTATAACTCAGAAATTCTAATCATGATTATTTATCCAAAATATATACAAGCACTTATCCAATCAAAATCATGTATACAAATATAAATAACAGCTTTATTTTTATTAGCAAAACCCTGGAGACAACTTGAACCCCCATCAAGAGTTGAATGGATAAACAAATTGTGGTGTATACATACGGTGAAATACAATCCAGAAATTATAAAGAATAAAATTACTGATACATAAAACAGCACTGATGAACTTCAAAATAATTTTATTGAGTAATGCCATAAAATAAAAAATAATGTATAAGATACCATAGCATTTATGTAAAACTCTAGAAAGTAAAATCTGTAGTGGAGGGAAAAAATTTTAAGGGAGCATGAGAGAATATGGGGAAGTAATGGTTATGTTTATTTTCTTAATAGTGCTGAAGGTTCAATGTACAGATCTGTCTAAATGTTATCATAGTGCAGATTTTAAACACCCATAAAATTGATTGTGCCTCAGTTATATAACTGAAAATATAGTGAGTTGAGTGCAATTTCTACTTTGATGGTGCTTGGGAGGAAAAAACAAACAAACAAACAAACAAACAAAAACATTTATAACCAACCCAACAAGCATAGTTACTGTTTCAAATGAGAAGCATTATCCCTTCTTCATCAGGAAATTTGTGTTATCAAAAATAAAAATATTTCATCATAAAAATGTAAAATTAGATACTATAAGGAGACACCAGTGGTTTATCAATTCAGTTCAACACTAGCTGATGTTCTAGAACTCCCATTTCCCTTCTCCCAGATAAGATTATCCAGTTGTTATTTCTGAGCCTGAACTTAAATGAGCATGCCAACACTCGGAAGAATGTCAGGATGGAAATTGAGTTTTAATTAAGAAATCTGAATGGAGGTTAGGCCCAGTGGCTCACATCTGTAATCCCAGCACTTTTGGAGGCCAAAGCCATTGGATCACGTGAGTCTGGGAGCTCCAGAGCAGCCTGATCAACAGAGAGAAACCTGTCTCTACTAAAAATACAAAATTAGCCGATTTTGGTGGTACATGCCTGTAATCAGAGCTGAGGCAGGAGAATGACTTGAACCCAGGAAGCAGAGTTTGCAGGGAGCCGAGATTGTGCCATTGTACTCCAGTCTGGGCAATAAGAGCAAAACTCTGTCTCAAAAAGAAGGAAGGGAGGGAGGGAGGGAGGGAGGGAGGGATAGAAAGCATGAAAACTCCATCTACAATGTTTCTGAAGCTTCCCTAGCAGTAACTAGAGTCCAAGATTCCTGATAGAACTTGAAACCTGTGAATCCAGCCATCTGAGGCTTTTGGAGAAACCTCATGAAGATGGAGAGGTATAGCTAACTTCCTAATATTGTTGGCAATGAAATCATATGGGCCACTAAAATTGATTTTCAGGGAGAAGATCAAAGAGATTTAAATCTTCTGATTGGCTTTTATCTTGGCAAAACATTATGTTATAAATGTGCTCAGAGAACAAATCTTGCTATATTTTTATGTTGAAGATATACACAGGGAACAAAAGGTACATAATTTTAAACAATATATTTGGTCAGTTGTTAGTTATGTAATTACTATACAAATATACTGGAGGTGAAGACATAATAGAAGAGAAGACATAATAGGATTTTGATCGGTGGTTGCCTAAGTAACTTGTTTATATAACAGGTTAATAATAAAACTCTCGGCATGAGTTGTTTCATTTGTTTTTTTCAACTTTTGTTTTAGATTCAGGGGGCATATGTATTACCTCCTGGTTTGTTACATGGATATATCATATGATGCTGAGGTTTGGGGTACAATTGATCCCATACCCAGGTACTGAGCACAGTGGGTAATAGTTAGTTTTTCAGCCCTGGCCTCCCAGGCTGCAGTTTCTACCGTCTCCATCTTTATGTCGATGAGTACTTAATGTTTAGCTACCACTTTTAAGTGAGAACATGCAGTATTTAACTTTCTGTTTTTGCATTAATTTGCTTAGATAATGGCCTCCAGCTCCATCTATGTTGCTGCAAAGGACATGATTTTTCTTTTTTATGGATGTATAGTATCCCATTGTGTGTATGTACCACATTTTCTTTACCCAGTCTACTCTTGATGGGCACCTAGATTGATTCCATGTCTCTACCATTGTGAATCAGTTTCTCCAGTTTTAAAATAATGGTGATTGGTTTTCAGTCATATAAAAAAAAAAAAAAAAGACCGTGCAGTATACTTTAATCTCTCAGAATCCATGATTTGTTTTACTTGAGATTATATTTATTTTCCTAACTTCTAGAGAATTTTTGTAAAAAAATTTATCCTTCTTTGACGAATCATTTTCCAGTCTGTGAGGTCACAGTCAACAGTGAATTATCACAAGGCAAGCGAGCAGCCTCCAACTTAAAGAAACATATCATGTCAAAATTTAGATGAATAGTTAAAATTTTACAGAGTGACCATTTTAGCAAATGTAGCTTTCTAATATAAACATGTATTAAAACAATTTATAGCTAAATATGCTTTGAAAGATAATGATTTAAACAAACTCCTAAGTATCATGAGAAACCCTGTGATTTGTTTTAGTAACAGACTTAGAAACTCAACTTTACCATAACAACACATGACAGAAGAATAAAGGTTACTTTTTATGACAACTGCTATATTAATAACCTCTGGCTGTTTCCTTTTCTTTCTAGCAAAGAAAAAATAATTCATTTGTTTGCATTTTTAAATTTCTTGCTTCAGCAACTTCATGCAAGTCTGTCAATGGATACCGCTGAATTTTAGGTGCTAATCAAGAAAACATGGAGATAAATAACCCAGAAACAGAAAACCAAATACTGCATGTTCTCATTTTTTAGGGAGATGAACAATGGGTACATGGGAACACAAATATGAGAAAAATAGACATTGGGGACTGAAAAGTTTCCTATTGGAAACAGGGAAAGGACTGAAAAATTTTCCCTAGGGTATTTGTTTTGATGATGGAATAACAGAAGGCAAAACCTCACCATCGTATTTGTAACACACCTGCACGGGTACCCCTGGACCTAAAATAAAAGATGTATCAATACATAAATAAATAAGTACAAGTCAGAAAGAACAAAATCAGTTATATAATTTTTGTTGGTAATGAATTTATTGGGAAGACAGTCATGTAGTTACTTTTACTTTATAATGAATTGATACTTTTTCTTCTGAAGTGTGGTAGAGGTTTTCAGTTACCCTCAAGGATTTATGCCATCTGGGCATAGTGATTTCCTTTCAAAATCAGCCTTATGTGTTACTATATGAAATGGATATTTCCCGATTCCTTGATGGAGTTCACCTAAGATTTTCCCCTAGGTATACAATAGTGACTAGATTTTTCTGCCTTCACGACAGTCATCTACATGAAATAGGTTAAGGCTTGTGGAAAATTGGATTATAAAGGTTTAAAATGTTCATGAACTCATGAATGTTCCATGACCACATAGGTTAAAAAAAAAAAAAAAAAAAAAAAAAAAAAAAAAAAAGAAGAAGAAAAGAAAATAAAACACAGAAGTGTCTTAATTGAAGACTGTTGAATTGGATTATCATTTAGTGATCTAAAGGATATAATGTTTGGAAGGCATGGCATTTCCTGGGAGGGCAAGTAAAAATTGGGTTTACTGAATAAAATTGCTTCTGAATTGATGCTGGATTGAGGCTTATCTGTCAGCTTCGTTCTTTCCCTGTATATCTACTTTCTAGAGAGCACAAAATCAGGACCTGGCAAAATGGACTGCAGAGCAGATATGTCTCCCTGAGCCCAAGTTTTCATGGGGTCCTCAGGGAGAGCTGATTTAATGGCATTCTTCTTGTTTGAAGGCAAGGGCTGAGGTAATAAGTGGGCAGGACATTTTGAGATGGAAGAAGAGGAAGAAAAAGTCTCTTCACCTCCAGTGCCTGCCTCCACATCCCTAGAGGTGGAGAGGAATCTGTTTCTTGATCATAAGCAGATCTAGGGGGTAGTTCAAAAGAAAGTTGAAATTTAAACAATTTTCAAACCTAAAAGGAAACAAAGTGAACAAAAGCAACGGCAGCAAAAGCCAAAATTGACAAATGGGATCTCATTAAACTAAAGAGTTTTTGCACAGCAAAAGAAACTACCATCAGAGTGAACAGGCAACCTACAGAATGGAAGAAAATGTTTGCAATCTATTCATCTGACAAAGGGCTAATATCCAGAACCTACAAAGAACTCAAAAAAAATTACAAGAAAAAAACAAACACCCCCATCAAAAAGGGTGCAAAGGATATGAACAGACATTTCTCAAAAGAAGACATTCATACAGCCAGCAGACACATGAAAAAATGCTTATCATCACTGGCCATCAGAGAAATGCAAATCAAAACCACAATGAGATACCATGTCACACCAGTTAGAATGGTGATCATTAAAAAGTGAGGAAACAACAGGTGCTGGAGAGGATGTGGAGAAATAGGAACACTTTTACACTGTTGGTGGGATTGTAAACTAGTTCAACCATTATGGAAAACAGTATGGCGATTCCTCAAGGATCTAGAACTAGATGTACCATATGACCCAGCCATCCCATTACTGGGTATATACCCAAAGAATTATAAATCATGCTGCTATAAAGACACATGCACACGTATGTTTATTGTGGCACTATTCACAATAGCAAAGACTTGGAATCAACCCGAATGTCCATCAGTGACAGACTGGATTAAGAAAATGTGGCACATATACACCATGGAATACTATGCAGCCATCAAAAAGGATGAGTTTGTGTCCTTTGTAGGGACATGGATGCAGCTGGAAACCATCATTCTTAGCAAACTATCCCAAGAACAGAAAACCAAACACCGCATGTTCTCACTCATAGGTGGGAACTGAACAATCAGATCACTTGGACTTGGGAAGGGGAACATCACACACCAGAGCCTATCATAGGGAGGGGGGAGGGGGGAGGGATTGCATTGGGAGTTATACCTGATGTAAATGATGAGTTGATGGGTGCTGACGAGTTGATGTGTGCAGCACACTGACATGGCACAAGTATACATATGTAACAAACCTGCACGTTATGCACATGTATCCTAGAACTTAAAGTATAATAATAATAATAACAATAAAGAAAAAAACTATTTTAATTTGAGTAAGCTAATACTGATTTCTTGTCTAAAATTTGTACTGGCATCATCTTTAATTGAATATAGGAATGATTGCGTGTTTACCACAGAAGATAATGTGTGGCCCATTTCTAAAACACAACCTGCCATAGCTGTGATTATCTCAACATTGGACCTAGATCAACATCAACTCTGTTAGCACAATCTACTAATGAATGGCATGGTGCTTGCTATGGTCTGAATGTTTATATCCCTTGAAAGTCCTAAGTTGAAATCCTAAACCCCAAGGTGATAGAGTTGGGGCATGGGGATTTTTGGAGGTGATGATGTCACGAAGATGGAGACTTTCATAGTTTCCTTATAAAAGGGACCACAGAGAGCTCCCTTGCTTCCTTATAAAAGGGACCACAGAGAGCTCTCTTGCTTCTTTCTCCATATGAGGACACAGAGAGAAGGCACCATCTATGAACCAGGAAATGGGTGCACAAGAAACACTGAATCTGCCATGCCTTGATCTTGTACTCCCAGCTTCTAGGATTGTGAACAATAAACTTCTATTATTCATAAACCTACTGGTCTATGATATTTTGCTATAGCATACTGAACAGACTAAAAGTGAACTATTTCTGCTTTTCCTTAAGGTTGGCATCTCCTGACTCCTTTTAAAGCAAGCAAAAATTGTGATTGCTTGCGTTCCTTGGTCACTTCTTTGCCTGGAGGTAAAAATGTTCTATTGGCTTTTCAACAGGCCGTGTTTTCTAATGGAGATGTTTCATTATGGCTATTCATGTATGCTTCTGATTCTTTGTTATAATATTGCTTCTTTCATACTGAGATACTCAGTATCTTGAAAAGTGAAATATAGTCACACACTCACATGTCCATCCATTCTTTATACATACACATATGTTTGCATAAACACACAGAGACAGAGAAAGACAGAATTTTTAACTTATTCATACTTACAAATATTTTTACATGCACACTGACAGAGATCTTCATGTATTTATAGCTACAAATATATTTACACAGAGAGACAAAGATCTTCATCTGTTTATACTTACAAATGTTTACACATGCAGAGAGATTTTTATCTATGCTCACAGATATGTTTACACACACAGAGAGACATAGAGACTATTATCTATTTATATTCACAAATATGTTTATGCACACAGAGAGACAGGAAGAGAAAGATTTTCATCTATTTATACTTAAAGATATAAAGAGAAAGATTTTAATGTATTTGTACTTACAAATGTATTTACACACACACACAGACAGAGAGAGATGATTTATTTATACCTACAAATGTTTATACACACTGAAAGGCAGAGAGAGAGATTTTCATCTATTTATACTTACATATATGTTATATTGAGAGACAGAGATTATTATTTATACTCAGAAATATATGTACATACAGAGAGAGATAGAGAAATGTTTTCATCTGTTTATACTGACAGTTATGTTTGCACAGAGAGAGAAAGAGAAAGAGAGATTTTCTTCTATGCATGTTTACACAGAAAGAAAGAAAAAGAAAGAAATATTTTCTCTTTTTTTCTTAAGAAAAAATTTTTTCTAATTATACTTTAAGTTTTGGGTTACATGTGCAGAATGTGCAGTTTTGTTACATAGATACACATGTTCTCTGGTGGTTTGCTGCATCCATTAACCCGTCATCTACATTAGGTATTTCTCCTAATGCTATCCGTCCCCTAGCCCTGATGTTCTCCTCTTTGTGTCCATGTGCTCTCATTGTTCATCTCTCACTTATGAGTGAGAAGATGCAGTGTTTGGTTTTCTGTTCTTGTGGTAGTTTGCTGAGAAAGATCATTTCCTGATTCACCCATATCCCAGAAAAGGACATGATCTCATTATTTTCCATGACTGCATAGTATTCCATAGTGTATATGTACCACATTTTTTTAATCCAGTCTATCATTGATGGAAATTTGGGTTGGTTCCAAGTCTTTGCTATTGTGAATACTGCCACAATATACATATGTATGTATGTGTCTTTATCGTAGAATGATTTATATTCCTTTGAGGATATGCTCAGTAATGACATTGCTGGATGAAGTGGTATTTCTAGTTGTAGATCCTTGAGGAATTGCCACAATGTCTTTCACAATGGCTGAACTAATTTACACTCCCACCAACAGAGTAAAACCGTTCATATTTTTCCACAATCTCTCCAGCATCTGTTATTCCCGGACTTTTTAGTGATCGCCATTCTAACTGGCCTGAGATGGTATCTTCTTGTGATTTTGATTTTCATTACTCTGATGACCAGTGGTGATGAGCATATTTTCATGTCTGTTGGCTACATAAATGTCTTCTTTTGAGAACTGCCTATTCATATCCTTGGCCCATTTTTTGATGGGGTTGTTTGATTTTTTTCTTGCAAATTTGTTAAGATCTTTTAGATTCTGGATATTAGCCCTTTGCCAGATGGATAGATTGCAAAAATTTTCCCCCATTCTGTAGGTTGCCTGTTCACTCTGGTGACAGTTTCTTTTGTTGTGCAGAACCTGTTTAGTTTAATTAGATCCCATTTGCTGATTTTGGCTTTTACTGACATTGCTTTTGGTGTTTTAGACATGAAGTCTTTGCCCATACCTATGTCCTACAAACGTTTACACACACAGAAAGACAGAGAGATTTTCATCTCCTTGTACTTGCAAATATGTTTACATAGAGACTGAGAGGAAAAATCTTCATCGATTTATACTGACACATAATTTTATACACACAGAGACAAAGAGAGAGATAGTCATCTATTTACACTTACAAACATATTTGCATACACACACATGCATATACACACACACACTTACACACACACACACACACACACATATATATATATAGAGAGAGAGAGAGGGAAAGAGAGGAGATGGACAAAGTTCTATCACGACAATTTTGCCTTGAGAGGACCTCTTCTGCATTTTTTAAATGTTAATTTCAGTGTTAGTGTGGAGAACTAGAAAGAGCATAATTTACTTGAGGACCATTGCTAAATTTTAATAATATGGTGAAGAGAACTTAGCCAGCCGATCAAATAGCAGGAACACCCATTTAAGGGGCAGAATAGTCTCTTGACTCAACAAATCCATATGGAGAATGTGGTCTTTTGAGAGCCTTCTGCATTGAAATTGGTTTTGTGTGAGCAAAGATAAACATAGCCAGGGTTTCACTAACTTACATGTTCCCCTCTCCAGCACTCCCTAGTCCAGGCCCTTGTCTTAAAGTACTTAAAATATATCAAACGAAAGGAGATGATTTTATCTCTATGTGTGAACTTGGAGGTTACTGGCTCTAAGAGGGCCTTATTTTCATGCATGCTCCTATTTTGTCAGAGAATGGGAATTGGGGAGTTGCTTTGTCCATTCCACCCCACTCAAGTTCAGCAGTTGACCTCTTGTTCTTTGTATTGTCTCTTTTGGAAGAAAGAGAAAATTAACTATGGCTGATGCAGGTGTGTACAGGTTGCCTTTTGGTTTTACATAGACTCGGGGAGATAGGAAAGGAACATTAACCATGGCTTTCAAGATAATTCTTTATATGTAAATGTAGGGTTGGTCATCAAGTTTTGAATTCATTTGTCAGAATTATCATAAAGTACCCCAGACTACGTGTCAAGAATACAAAAAAAATTCATTATTTCATAATTCTGGAGTCCAGAAGTCTGAAATCAAAGTGCCAGCATAGTTGGCTTCTTTTGTAAACTCCAGGAGAATCCATTTCATGCCTTATCCTATTTTTATGTAGTTGGTGGTAGTCAGTGTTCTTTAGCTGGTAGACACATTATGGCAGTCTCTGCCTCCATCTTATGATGTTTTTCCTGTATGCATGTAAGTGTTTACATTTCTATAGGGACACCAGTCATATTGGATCAGGGAGTCACACTACTCCAATGGAACCTCATCTTTAATGATATCTGTGCAGACCCTATTTCCAAGTTAGTTCACATTCACATGTATTGGGTGTTAGGACTTGGACTTGGACGTAATTGTAGTAGTTGCACTATTCAAATTGCAACAGTTTCTTAATGGGTTCTTGGAAACACCAGGGAAGTTATGCATTGGTCTAATACATTTTGGCACCACTTTCAGGGATTCTTAGATGTTTAGCAGAGAAGGTAGCCTCACCAGGGGCCCTGCTTGGGGAAGTTGGACTTTCAGAGGCTGAGAAAAGCTGGAGGAAGAACTGTCCCTCACTTGGTGGTATGGTTTGGCTTTGTATCCCCACCTAAATCTCATCTTGAATTGTAATTCCTACATATTAAAAGAGGGATGTGCAATACCCACATGTCAAGGGAGGAAGGTGATTGGATGATGGCGGTGGTTTCCTTCATGCTGTTTTCATGATAGTGAGTGAGTTCTCATGGGGTCTGACTGTTTTATAAGCACCTGACATTTTCCCTGCTTGCACTTCTCTCTCCTGTTGCTGTGTGAAGAATATCTTTGCTGCTTCTTCACCTTCCTTAATGATTTTTTTTAATTATTAGACTTTAAGTTCTAGGGTACATATGCACAATGTGCAGGTTTGTTACATATGTATACATGTGCCACGTTGCTGTGCTGCACCCATTCACTCATCATTTACATTAGGTATATTTCCTAATGCTACCCCTCCCCTTCCCTCCTCCTCACAATAGGCCCCAGTGTGTGATGTTCCCTTTCCTGTGTCCAAGTGATCTCATTGTTCAATTCTCAGCTCTAAGTGAGAAGATGCGGTGTTTGGTTTTCTGTTCTTGCAATAGTTTGCTGAGAATGATGGTTTCCAGCAGCATCCATGTCCCTACAAAGGACAAAAACTCATTCTTTTTTATGGCTACATAGCATTCCATAGTGTATATGTGCCACATTAGCTTAATCCAGTCTGTCATTGATGGACATTTGGGTTGATTCCAAGTCTTTGCTATTGTGAATAGTGCCACAATAAACGTACATGTGCATGTGTCTTTATAGCAGCATGATTTATAATCCTTTGGGGATATACCCAGTAATCAGATGGCCGGGTCAAATGGTATTTCTAGTTCTAGATCTTGAGGAATCATCACACTGTTTTCCGCAATGGTTGAACTAGTTTACAGTCCCAACAACAGTGTAAAAGTGTTCCTATTTCTCCACATCCTCTCCAGCACCTGTTGTTTCCTGAGTTTTTGATGGGATTGTTTGTTTTTTCCTTGTAAATTTGAGTTCTTTGTAGGTTCTGAATATCAGCCTTTTGTCACATGAGTAGCTTGCAAAAGTATTCTCCCATTCTGTAGGTTGCCTGTTCACTCTGATGGTAGTTTCTTTTGCTGTGCAGAAGCTCTTCAGTTTAATTAGATCCCATTTGTCAAGTTTGGCTTTTGTTGCCATTGCTTTTAGTGTTTTAGACATGAAGACCTTGCCCATGCCTATGTCCTGAATTGTATTACCTAGGTTTTCTTCTAGGGTTTTTATGGTTTTCAGTCTAACATTTAAGTCTCTAATCCATCTTGAATTAATTTTTGTATAACGTGTAAAGAAGGCATCCAGTTTCAGCTTTCTACATATGGTTAGCGAGGTTTCCCAGCACCATTTTATTAAATAGGAATTCCTTTCCCCATTTCTTGTTTTTGTCAGGTTTGTCAAAGATCAGATGGTTGTAGATGTGTGGTATTATTTCTGAGGGCTCTATTGTGTTCCATTAGTCTGCATCTCTGTTTTGGTACCAGTACAATGCTGTTTTGGTTACTGTAGACTTGTAGTATAGTTTGAAGTCAGGTAGCATGATGCCTCCAGTTTTGTTCTTTTGGCTTAGGATTGTCTTGGCAATGCGGGCTCTTTTTTGGTCCATATGAACTTTAAAGTCATTTTTTCCAATTATGTCAAGAAAGTCATTGGTAGTTTAATGGGAATGGCATTGAATCTACAAATTACCTTGGGCAGTATGGCCATTTTCACTATATTGATTCTTCCTATCCATGAGCATGGAATGCTCATCCATTTGTTTGTGTCCTCTTTTATTTCATTGAGTAGTGGTTTGTAGTTCTCCTTGCATAGGTCCTTCACATCCCTGTAGGTTGTATTCCTAGGTACTTTATGCTCTTTGAAGCCATTGTGAATGAGAGTTCTCTCATGATTTGGCTCTCTGTTTGTCTGTTATTGGTGCATAAGAATGCTTGTGATTTTTTCTCATTGATTTTGTACTCTGAGACTTTGCTGAAGTTGTTTATCAGCTTAAGGAGATTTTGGGCTGAGACAATGGGGTTTTCTAAATATACAATCATGTCATCTGCAAACAGGGACAATTTGACTTCCTCTTTTCCTGACTGAATACCCTTTATTTCTTTATCTTGCCTGATTGCCATGGTCAGAAATTCCAAAACTATGTTGAATGGGAGTGGTGAGAGAGGGCATCCCTATCCTGTGCCAGTTTTCAAGGGGAATGCTCCCAATTTTTGCCCACTCGGTATCATATTGGCTGTGGGTTTTTCATAAATATTATTTTGAGATATGTTCTATCAATACCGAATTTATTGAGTGTTTTTAGCATGAAGAGCTGTTGAATTTTGTCAAAGGCCTTCTCTGCATCTGTTTAGACAATCATGTGGTTTTTGTCTTTGATTCTGTTTATATTGCTGGACTACATTTATTGATTTGTGTATGTTGAAAAAGCCTTGCATCCCGGGGATGAAGCCCACTTGATCATGGTGGATAAGCTTTTTGATGTGCTGCTACATTTGGTTTGCCAGTATTTTACTGAGGATTTTTGCATCGATGTTCATCAGGGATATTGGTCTAAAATTCTTTGTGTGTGTATGTGTGTCTTTCCCAGGCTTTGGTATCAGGATGATGTGGGCCTTATAAAATAGTTAGGGAGGATTATCTCTTTCTCTATTGATCAGAATAGTTTCAGAAAGAATGGTACCAGCTCCTCCTTGTACCTCTGGTAGAATTCGACTATCAATCCATCTGGTCCTGGACTTTTTTGGTTAGGAGGCTATTAATTATTGCCTCAATTTCAGAGCCTGTTATTGATCTATTCAAGGATTCAGCTTCTTCCTGGTTTAGTCCTGAGAGAGTGTATATATCCAGGAATTTATCAGTTTCCTCTAGGTTTTCTAGTTTATTTGCATAGAGGTGTTTATAGTATTATCTGATGGTAGTTTGTATTTCTGTGGGGTCAGTGGTGATATACGCTTTATCATTTTTTAATTGCATCTATTTGATTCTTCTCTATTTTCTTCTTTATTAGTCTTGCTAGGGGTCTATCAATTTTGTTGATCATTTCAAAAAACCAGCTCCTAGATTCATGGACTTTGTTGAAGGGTTTTTTGTGTCTCTATCTCCTTCATTTTTGTTCTGATCCTAGTTATTTCTTGCCCTCTGCTAGTTTTTGAATGTATTTACCTTGCTTCTCTAGTTCTTTTAATTGTGGTCTTAGGGTGTCAATTTTAGATCTTTCCTGCTTTCTCGTATGGTCATTTAACGCTATAAATTTCCCTCTACACACTGCTTTAAACGTTTCCCAGAGATTCTGGTATGTTGTATCTTTGTTCCCATTGGTGTAAAAGAACATCTTTATTTCTGCCTTCATCTTGTTATGTACCCAGTAGTTACTCAGGAGCAGGTTGTTCAGTTTCCATGTAGTTGAGTGGTTCTGAGTAAGTTTCTTAATCCTGAGTTCTAGTTTGATTGCACTGTGGTGTGAGATAGTTTGTTATAATTTCTGTTCGTGTACATTTGCTGAGGAGTGCTTTACTTCCAAACACGTGGTCGATTTTGGAATAAGTGTGATGTGGTGCTGAGAAGAATGTATATTCTGTTGATTTGGGGTGGAGAGTTCTGTAGATGTCTATTAGGTCCACTTTGTGCAGAGCTGAGTTCAATTCCTGGATATTCTTGTTAACTTTCTGCTCATTGATCTGTCTAATGTTGACAGTGGGTGTTAAAGTCTCCTAGTGTTATTGTGTGGGAGTATAAGTCTCTTTGTAAGTCTCTGAGTACTTGCTTTATGAATCTGGGTGCTCCTGTATTGGGTGCATATATATTTAGGTTAATTAACTCTTCTTGTTGAAATGATCCCTTTACCATTATGTAATGACCTTCTTTGTCTCTTTTGATCTTTGTTGGTTTGAAGTCCGTTTTATCAGAGACTAGAATTACAACCCCTGCCTTTTTTGTTCTCCATTTGCTTCATATATCTTCCTCCATCCCCTTATTTTGAGCCTATGTGTGTCTCTGCACATGAGATGGGTCTCCTGAATACAGCATACTGATGGGTCTTGACTCTATCCTATTTACCATTCTGTATCTTTTAATTGGAGAATTTAGCCCATTTACATTTAAGGTTAATAGTGTTATGTGAGAATTTGATCTTGTTCTTATGATATTAGCTGGTTATTTTGCTCATTAGTTGATGCAGTTTCTTCCTAGCATCGAACGTCTTTACATTTTGGCATGTTTTTGCAGTGGCTGGTAATGATTGTTCCTTTCCATGTGTAGTACTTCCTTCAGGAGCTCTTGTAGGGAAGTCCTGGTGGTGAGGCAAATTTCTCAGCATTTCCCTGTCTGTAAAGGATTTTTTTTCTCCTTCACTTATGAAACTTAGTTTGTCTGGATATGAAATTCTGGGTTGAAAATTCTTTCTTTAGTAATGTTGGGCCGGGCGCGGTGGCTCAAGCCTGTAATCCTAGCACTTTGGGAAGCCGAGATGGGCGGATCACAAGGTCAGGAGATTGAGACCATCCTGACTAACATGGTGAAACCCCGTCTCTACTAAAAAATACAAAAAACTAGCTGGGCAAGGTGGCAGGCACCTGTAGTCCCTGCTACACGGGAGGCTGAGGCAGGAGAGTGGCATAAACTTGGGAGGCGGAGCTTGCAGTGAGCTGAGATCGGGCCACTGCATTCCAGCCCGGGCGTCAGAGCAAGACTCTGTCTCAAAAAATAAAAATAAAAATAAAAATAATGTTGAATATTGGTCCCCACTCTCTTCTGGTAGAGCCTGGCTTGTAGAGTTTCTGCTGAGAGATCCACTGCTAGTCTGATGGGCTTCCCTTTGTGGGTAACCCAACCTTTCTCTCTGGCTGCTCTTAACATTTTTTCCTTCATTTCAACTTTTCTGAATCTGACAATTATGCATCTTGGAGTTGCTCTTCTCGAGGAGCATTTTTGTGACATTCTCTGTATTTCCTGAATTTGAAGGTTGGTTTGCCTTGCTAGTTTGACGAAATTCTCCTGGATAACATCCTGCAGAGTGTTTTCCAATCTGGTTCCATTCTTCCTGTCACTTTCAGGTATATCAATCAGATGTAGACTTGGTCTTTTCACATAGTACCATATTTCTTTGGAGGCTTTGTTTCTTTTTATTCTTTTTTCTCTAAACTTCTCTTCTTGCTTCATTTCATTTATTTGATCTTCAATCAGTGATACCCTTTCTTCTAGTTGATCAAATCGGTTGCTGAAGCTTGTGCATTCATCACATAGTTCTTGTTCCATGGTTGTCGGCTCCATTAGGTCATGTAAGGACTTCTCTACCTTGGTGATTCTAGTTAGCCATTTGTCTAGTCTTTTTTCAAGGCTTTCAGCTTCTTTGCAATGGGTTTGAGCTTTTTCCTTTAGCTCAGAGAAGTTTGATTGTCTGAAGCCTTCTTCTCTCAACTCATCAAAATCATTTTCTATCCAGCTTGGTTCTCTTGCTGGCAAGGAGCTGCATTCCTTTGGAGAGGGGGACATGCTCTGATTTTTAGAATTTTCAACTTTTCTGCTCTGTTTTTTTCCCCATCTTTGTGTTTTTATCTACCTTTGTTATTTGATGATGGTGACATACAGATAAGGTTTTGGTGTGGATGTTCTTTCTTTAGTTTTCCTTCTAATAGCAAGGACCCTCATCTGCAGTTCTGTTGGAGTTTGCTGGAGGTCCACTCCAGATGCTGTTTGCCTGGGTATCAGCAGTGAAGGCTGCAGAAGAGTGAATATTGCTGAACAGCAATTGTTACTGCCTGATCGCTCCTCTGGAACCTCATCTCAGAGGGGTACCCAAGCATGTGAGGTGTCAGTCTGCCCCTACTGGGGGCTGCCTCCCAGTTAGGCTACTTATGGGTCAGGGGTCCATTTGAGAAAGCAGTCTGTCTGTTCTCAGATCTCCAGTTCCGTGATGGGAGAACCACTGCTCTCTTCAAAGCTGTCAGACATGGACATTTACATCTGCAGAGGTTTCTCCTGCTTTTTGTTTAGCTATGCCCTGTCCCCAGAGGTGAAGTCTATAGAGGCAGGCAGGCCTCCTTGAGCTGCAGTGGGCTCCACCCAATTCGAGCTTCCTGGCAGCTATGTTTACCTACTTAAGCCTCAGCAATGGTGGAAGCCCCTCCTCCAGCCTTGCTGCGGCCTTGCAGTTAGATCTCAGACTCCTGGTCTAACAATGAGAGAGGCTCCTTGGGTGTGGGACCCTCGGGGCCAGGTGTGGGATATAATGTGCTGGTGTGCCATTTGCTAAGATCGTTGATAAAGTGCAGTACTATGGTGGGAGTTACCCAATTTTCCAGGTATCGTGTCTCAGTTTCCCTTGGCTAGGAAAAGGAATTCCCTTCCCCCTTGCACTTCCCAGGTGAGGTGATGCCTGGCCCTGCTTCAGCTCTTGCTGGTTGGGCTGCACCTGCTGATCAGCACCAACTGTCCGACATGCCCCAGTGAGATGAACCCAGTACCTCAGTTGAAAATGCAGAAATCACCCATCTTGTGTGTTGCTATCGCTGGGAGCTGGAGGCTGAAGCTGTTCCTATTCAGCCATCATGGGTGTCCCCCTCCCACTTTCCTTAATGATTTTACATTTCCTGAGGCCCCCTCCAGGCATGCAGAACTGGGAGTCAATTATACCTCTTTCCTTCATAAATTACATAGTCTCAGGTACATCTTTAAAGCAGTGTGAGAACAAACTATTACATTTGAGGAACACACACATCTCAGAATTCGGGGTGCATGCTTGTATTTAAACATTGGTCTAATTTGATTATTTCCTCTTTGTCTACCCAGGGCCTTCATCTCATTGGGTAGATTTCTTCTCTGCAAATGTCTTTTGCTTTCTGGGTATTTACATTTCATCAAATTAGTAGATCATTACACAGTTTCTATCTGCTGTCTGAGCTACCTGTCTTCTGGCAGCATAAATCTTTGAGAGGGTAATCAGCTCTGTTTTTTTTCTACTGATCCTGCACACCCCTGAATTTTTACCATGAGTCTACTTCTGTTCTAGATACTGTCTTGAATTTCACATTTTTTTCATATAAAGAGTAAAAGCGCATCCTAACATACATATATTTTGTAAATAATTAGACCACATGATTGTCATCATGATAAAACCAATTTAAATTTTTTAAAGTAGTAGAGTACATCACATCAGTGAGCTATCTCTTAAAGGATTTATTTATTCAACTCTACTCTCAGTGACCTTGAAACACATAGAGCACATACAGGCATGAAATTATCAGTGTCTCTAATGTCAAAAGATTTCTAGTAGATGCTAACTAGGACTGTTAACTGCTTACTAATGGGAACTTATAGGTGATGTCATTGTCCTAATTTTAAATAAGTAGCAACACTGATTCTTCCACAGAACTATGATCAAATCCACCTATCTCTAACTTCTCCCTATTACTGTTCTCCAGAACATTACATTCTTCAACTGTGAAGTGTGTATGTAGTGTGTGTGTACCTTTCTCTCTGTGTGTGTGTGTGTGTTTGTGTGTGTGTGTGTGTGTTTTGAGTTCAGTCGTGTCCTGAAAATAGATATGTTGTAGCCTTAACTCTTGAACCTCAGAAAGTGATATTTTTTGAAAATGGAGTGTTTACGGTGTGTTCAAGTTAAGATGAGGTCACTAGGGCGAGACTCTAATTCAACATGACTTTTAAGAAGAGAAAATTTTATACATAAAGAAAGAGATCAGTCATGTGGAGATGGAGACAGAGACTAGAATGATGCTGCCACAAGCCCAGAGATCCCTGAAGTTACTGGGAGCTGTGAGAGACAGGAAAGATCTTCTTCTAGAGTCTCCAGATGGAGCACAGCCCTGAGACATCTTCATTGTAGACTTCTGGTCTCCAGTACTGAGAATTAATTTCTGTTGTTTTTAGTCACCACATACGTGATATTTTGTTATGGCAGCCTCTGAAAACTCACACACTGTGTTTGTGTGGTCTTTTAGGGCATCATAGATATTGAATGCTACCTTCAAATTTTGAATTTTTTTCTTTTTCTTTTTTTTTTTTTTTTGAGAAAGAGTCTCGCTCTGTTGCCCAGGCTGGAGTGCAGTGGCCGGATCTCGGCTCACTGCAAGCTCCGCCTCCCGGGTTCACACCATTCTCTTGCTTCAGCCTCCAGAGTAGCTGGGACTACAGGCGCCTGCCACCTCGCCCAGCTAGTTTTTTTGTATTTTTTAGTAGAGACGAGTTTCACTAATAAAGAAGAAAAGAGAAGAATCAAATAGATGCAGTAAAAAATGATAAAGGGGATATCACCACCGACCCCACAGAAATACAAACTACCATCAGAGAATACTATAAACACTTCTACACAAATAAACTAGAAAATCTAGAAGAAATGGATAATTTCCTGGACACCTACACTCTCCCAAGACTAAACCAGGAAGAAGCTGAATCCCTGAATAGACCAATAGCAGGCTCTGAAATTGAGGCAATAATTAATAGCCTACCAACCAAAAAAAGTCCAGGACCAGATGGATTCACAGCTGAATTCTACCAGAGGTACAAGGAGGAGCTGGTACCATTCTTTCGGAAACTATTGCAATCAATCAAAAAAGAGGGAATTCTCCCTAACTCATTTTATGAGGCCAACATCATCCTGATACCAAAGCCTGGCAAAGACACAACAAAAAAAAAGAGAATTTTAGACCAATATCCCTGATGAACATTGATGCAAAAATCCTCAATAAAATACTGGCAAACTGGATTCAGCAGCACATCAAAAAGCTTATCCACCATGATCAAGTGGGCTTCATCCCTGGGATGCAAGGCTGGTTCAACATACGTAAATCAATAAACGTAATCCAGCATATAAACGGAACCAAAGACAAAAACCACATGATTATCTCAATAGATGCCCAAAAGGCCTTTGACAAAATTCAACAGCCGTTCATGCTAAAAACACTCAATAAATTTGATATTGATGGAATGTATCTCAAAATCATAAGAGCTATTTATGACAAACCCACAGCCAATATCATACGGAGTGGGCAAAAACTGGAAAAAATCCCTTTGAAAACTGGCACAAGACAGGGATGCCCTCTCTCATCACTCCTGTTCAACATAGTGTTGTAAGTTCTGGCTAGGGCAATCAGATAAGAGAGAGAAATAAAGGATATTCGGTTAGGAAAAGAAGAAGTCAAATTGTCCCTCTTTGCAGATGACATGATTGTATATTTAGAAAACCCCACTGTGTCAACCCAAAATCTCCTTAAGCTGATAAGCAACTTCAGCAAAGTCTCTGGACACAAAATTAATGTGCAAAAATCACAAGCATTCTAATAAAATACCTAGGAATCCAACTTACAAGGGATGTAAAGGACCTCTTTAAGGAGAACTACAAACCACTGCTCAGTGAAATAAAAGAGGGCACAAACAAATGGAAGAACATGCCATGCTCATGAATAGGAAGATTCAATATCATGAAAATGGCCATACTGCCCAAGGTTATTTATAGATTCAATGCCATCCCCATCAAGCTGCCAATGAGTTTCTTCACAGAATTGGAAAAAACTGCTTTAAAGTTTATATGGAACCAAAAAAGAGCCCACGTTGCCAAAACAATCCTAAGTCAAAAGAACAAAGCTGGAGGCATAACAATGTCTGACTTCAAACAATACTACAAGGCTACAGTAACCAAAACAGCATGGTAGTGGCACCAAAACAGAGATATAGACCAATGGAACAGAACAGAGTCCTCAGAAATAATACCACACATCTACAGCCATATAATCTTTGACAAACCTGAGAGAAACAAGAAATGGGGAAAGGATTTCCATTTAATAAATGGTGCTGGGAAAATTAGCTAGCCATAATTAGAAAGCTGAAACTGGATCCTTTCCTTACTCCTTATACAAAAATTAATTCAAGATGGATTAGAGGCTTAAATGTTAGACCTAATACCATAAAAACCCTAGAAGAAAACCTACATAATATCATTCAGGACATAGGCATGGGCAATGACTTCATGTCTAAAACACCAAAAGCAATGGCAACAAAAGCCAAAATTGACAAATGGGAACTAATTAAACTAAAGAGTTTTTGCACAGCAAAAGAAACGACCATCAGAGTGAACAGGCAAACTACAGAATGGGAGAAAATTTTTGCAATCTACTCATCTGACAAAGGGCTAACATCCAGAACCTACAAAGAACTCAAACAAATTTACAAGAAAAAAACAAACAACCCCATCAAAAAGTGGGCAAAGGACACTTCTCCAAAGAAGACATTCATACAGCCAACAGACACATGAAAAAATGCTCTTTGTCACTGGCCATCAGAGAAATGAAATCAAAACCACAATGAGATACCATCTCAAACCAATTAGAATGGCAATCATTAAAAAGTCAGGAAACAACAGATGTTGGAGAGGATGTGGAGAAATAGGAACACTTTTACACTGTTGGTGGGATTGTAAACTAGTTCAACCATTATGGAAAATAGTATGGCGATTCCTCAGGGATCTAGAACTAGAAGTACCATATGACCTAGCCATCCCATTACTGGGTATATACCCAAAGGATTATAAATCATGCTGCTATAAAGACACATGCACATGTATGTTTATTGTGGCACTATTCACAGTAGCAAACACTTGGAATCAACCCAAATGTCCACCAGAGACAGACTGGATTAAGAAAATGTGGCACATACACATCATGGAATACCATGCAGCCATAAAAAACGATGAGTTCATGTCCTTTGTAGGGACATAGATGCAGCTGGAAACCATCATTCTCTGCAAACTGTCGCAAGAACAGAAAACCAAACACAGCATGTTCTCACTCATAGGTGGGAACTGAACAATGAGATCACTTGGACTCGAGAAGGGGAACATCACCCACCGGCGCCCATCATGGGGAGTGGGGAGAGGGGAGGGATTGTTTTGGGAGTTATACCTGATGTAAATGACGTATTGATGGGTGCTGATGAGTTGATGGGTGCAGCACACCAACATGGCACAAGTATACATATGTAACAAACCTGCACGTATGCACATGTACCCTAGAACTGCACGTATGCACATGTATCCAAGAACTTAAAGCATAATAATAATAAAAAAAAAGAGTAGAGTGCTTAATTGAATTGGGCCATAAAGCACGCATACACCGCCCGTCACTCTCCTCAAGTATATTTAAAGGCTAACTTAACTAAACACCCCTAGCGTTTATATAGAGGAGATAAGTCGTAACATGGTAAGTGTACTGGAAGGTGCACTTGAATAAACCAAGGCATAGCTTAACAGAAAGCATCTAGCTTACACCCAGGAGATCTCAATATCATTTGATTGCCTTGAGCTAACACTAGCCCTAAATCTAATCAACACTATTACCAAATTAACATATATTAAATCATTTACCCATACAAAAGTATAGGCGATAGAAATTTTATCCTGGAGCTATAGACACAGTACTGTAAAGGAAAGATGAAAAAAATTAACCAATCACAAAATAGCAAGGACTCACCGCTATACATTCTGCATAATGAATTAACTAGAGACAATTTCGCAAAGAAAACTAAAGCCAAATCCCCCAAAACCAGACGAGCTACCCAAAAACAGCCGCTATACATTCTGCATAATGAATTAACTAGAGACAATTTCGCAAAGAAAACTAAAGCCAAATCCCCCGAAACCAGACGAGCTACCCAAAAACAGCTAAAAGAGCACATCCGTCTATGTAGCAAAATAGTCGGAAGATTGATGGGTAGAGGTGACAAGCCTACTGAGCCTGGTGATAGCTGGTTATCCAAGATAGAATCTTAGTTCAACCTTAAGTTTACCCACAGAACCACTCAATCTTCCTGTAAACTTAATTGTTAGTCTAAAGAGGGACCGTTCTTTAGACATTAGGAAAAAACCTTGCATAGAGAGTAAAAAATCCAACTCCCATAATTGGCCCAAAAGCAGCCGTCAATTAAGAAAGCATTCAAGCTCAACATCAATTAATTTAAAAAATTCCAAGCATCTTACTGAACTCCTCACATCACATTGGATTAATCTATTATACCATAGAAGCAATAATGCTAGTATAAGTAACATGAATATTTTCTCCACCGCGTGAGTCTAAATTAGACCGAAAAACTTCACTGATGCTTAACAGCACAATATTAATAAATGCAAACAAGCCAGTATTATTTATACCATTAATCCGACCCAGGCATGCTTTTAGGGAAAGGTTAAAAAAAGTAAAAGGAACTTGGCAAACTCAACCCCGCCTGTTTACCAAAAACATCACCTCTAGCATTACTAGTATTAGAGGCACTGCCTGCCTAGTGACACATGTTTAATGGCCGCAGTCCCTGACCATGCAAAGGTAGCATAATCACTTGTTCCTTAAATAGGGACTTGTATGAATGGCACCACGAGGGTTCAACTGTCTCTTACTTTCAACCAGTGAAATTGACCTGCCCGTGAAGAGGCGGACATAAAATAATAAGATGAGAAGACCCTATGGAGCTTTAATTTATTAATGCAACAAAAAACCACAATCTACAGACCCTTAAACTACTACACCTGCATTAAAAATTTTGATTGGGGTGACTTTGGAGCATAACTAAACCTCCGAATAACCTATGCTAAGACTACACAAGCCAAAGTGAGCCAACACCTATAATTGATCCAATAACTTGACCAATGGAACAAGTTACCCTAGGGATAACAGCGCAATCCTATTCTAGAGTCCATATTGACAATAGGGTTTATGACCTCGATGTTGTATCAGGACATCCTAATGGTGCAGCAGCTATCAAGGGTTCGTTTGTTCAAGGATTAAAGTCCTACGTGATCTGAGTTTAGACCGGAGAAATCCAGGTCGGTTTCTATTTAATCTATATTTCTCCCTTTTCAAAAGGACAAGAGAAATAGGGCCCACTTCATAAAGTGCCCTCATTCCATAGATGACCTAGTCTCAATCTAATAAAACATCACACACCCAACCCAAGAACAGGGTTTGTTAAGATGGCAGAACCCAGCAATTGCATAAAATTTAAAATTTTACAATCAGAGGTTCAACTCCTTTTCTTAACATCATGTCCACAACAAACCTCCTACTCATCATTATACCTGCACTAGCCACCATAACATTTCTCACACTCATTGAGTGAAAATTATTAGGCTATATAGATCTATGCAAAGGACCTAATATTGTAGGCCCTTACGGACTACTACAACCCTTTGCCGATGCAATAAAACTCTTCACCAAAGAACACTTAAAACCTTCAACATCCACTACTACTCTCTGTATCATTGCACCAACTTTAGCCTTTTCCATTGTCCTTCTCCTATGAACCCCCCTCCCCATACACAATCCCCTAATCAACTTTAACCTTGGACTTTTATTTATCCTAGCTACATCTAGCCTAGCTGTCTACTCCATTTTATGATCAGGATGAGCATCAAATTCAAACTACACACTAATCGGAGCACTACAAGCCGTCGCCCAAACAATTTCATATGAAATTACTCTTACTATTATTCTACTATCAGTCTTACTAACAAGCAGCTCATTCAACCTTCATATACTTATCACAACACAAGAGTATCTCTGACTCCCCCTATCATCATGACCCTTGGCCATGATGGCGTTATCTTGGCCATGAGTTTGTTATCTCATATGTAATGGTTACATTAAAATTCTCTTAAAATTTTTATGGTATTCTTGCTTTCCAAATTTACAAAATATCAACTGCAAGGGTAAAAAGTGTTTAAAATTTTAAAATAAAGCAATGAGTGGATAGAATTTGATGTTGACACAGATTGTCCAAGTGCCAGGTTGTATTTACAGAGGAAACCGAAATTACATTTACAAGTGAACTAATTATTTCTTAGCTACATAAAGGTTCTTAAAGTAATGATTTTCATATTATTTTCATAGATTGACTCCAATACTTTCTGCTATATAGGTGAGAAAATAGATACCTTTAACTCCTTTTTAAACAATAAATGAACTAAGTTTCCATGTGAGAGTATTTGCCAACAGTCCTGAGATATATATATCTGGATCTAGATATGGATGTCAGGAAAGGCTTCCTGCTGTAGGAACAAACCCCAAGTCCCAGTGGTGTCATTCAACCAAAGTTCATTTCTTGCTAAGATTGAAGTCCACCATAGGTTGTCTCCCACGGTGGGGAGAGATAGGTGTTCTGTCCACTTTCTGCTTCAAAGACAGGGCTGAAAAGAGCTGTGTCTGTTCAAAGCACATTGAGGTCACCCTGGCCGTCAACATTTAGCTGCCAAATAAGACATTAGAGAGAGCAGAATTTGGAGATGTCTATTTATACATAATAGGCATGTGCCCTACATTACTCTTGCCTCAATTCCACTGATGAGAACTAGGAACAGTACCTAAAAGCAATCCATAAGACTCATTGATCATGTCTCCAATTACACTCTCAGTTTTCACCATTCTATTGGTTACCTCTGCTCAATTTATCTCTTCCCATATTGTCGCCCTACACTCATGGTCATGTTAGTATTAGGAAATATTAGTATTTCCTTGAGATACAGCCTAAATATTAGTATTTCTTTGAGATACAGACACATATCTATGAGGCCTTCTTTGCATTCAGAAACTACTGGTAATCATCAGTGAAAGAGAAGAAGCAGGAGATAAAGGAAAGTTAAAATGTGTTTAATAAAGATGGTTTTACAAATTGAGCAGTAAAGTGTCTTTGAGTGCTGTAAATATCTGTGTGTGCATGTAGCAATAAAACAAGTCACTCAAATGATAGTGTTGGCCCTGAAAAAAAGAAGCAGCAGGATACTGGGAACCTGGAGGCTGAATGATGTGGAACTGAAAGCTTATATGTTCAGGGTGCTGTAATCTCAGTCCTAGGGGTTCCCTGTGCCTCCACTCCAGGCCTCTCTTCACCCTACTGATGGCCACAGGAGGCAGCCAAATGCCTAGGCAGATAGACTTGAGTCCCTGGTGAAATCTGACCTTCAAGCAAAAAACAACCTGAAGGCTGGTCCTTGATTAAACCCATGACCCAGAGTGAGAACTTCTATTCCTATTTGCCTTCCCTTTCCTAATTGATTCTTTCAGAATAATGCCTTTTAACCAATTGAAGGTTGCCTTTTGCAATACTACCTACAGCCTGTCCCTCCCCTATTCTGAGCCTATAAAGAGCCAAGACCCAACCACAAAGGGAGGAGAGAACCACCTGACTCCTGGTGCAGGAGACCACTCCTCACATCCCCTGTCCACCGAGATCTGTTCTGTCATTCAATAAAATTCTTCTCCACCCTCCTAATCCTTTAATGTCCAGCATATCCTCATTCTTCTTGAGTGTGCTACAGGAGCTCAGGAGCCACAAAGGCAACTACAAGCTATAAAACATGTGAGCTGGACTATGCCCTTCTCAGCCATGGGCTGAGCCAGTGCACAAGACTCTGCTCGAGTAGATGATTGGGTGGCTGTCTCCTACAGCAGGTTAGTGTGGCCAAGCAAGTCCTGCTGGTGCAGTGTTGGCTAGAGATCCCTGGCTTGCAAAGTGACCAAGAAGAAAAACCGTATATCACTAAATCCTTGGATGCTGCTAAGATGCTACTGAATGCTGAGATGCTACTGAATGCTACTGAAGATCACAGGAGTGAAAATGAAAATATGTCTATCATGGAGTGCAACTTTGCATCCCCTCCAAATTCATATGTTGAAATCCTAACTCCCAATAGGATGGTACTGGGAAGTGGGACTTTTAAGTGGTGATTAGGTTTAGATGGAGTCATGAATGTGAAGACCCCCTAAAAAAAGAAGAAACACAATGACTCTCTCCTTCTCTACCATGTGAGAACACAGTAAGAAGCCACTAACTATGAATCAGGCAAAATTCTTCACCAGGACCTGAATCTTCCAGCACCCATTCTTTTACTTCCAGCCTCCAGTACTGTGTGAAATAAATGTCTGTTGTATCTAAGCTGACTGGTCTATGATGTTTTGTCTTGGAAGTCCCAGTGGACAAAAACAATGTCCTCAGTCTCACTGACCCTCAACTACAAGAAGTCACTGTGGGGTTTGGTGTTCCCCACCAACAAGGGCAAGAATTTCCAATCTGTATAGTTTTAACTGTTAGAAAAATCAAGGATATTTTATTTATGTTGAAACCATTGTACACTATGAAGCTGAAATAGGTTACATCATGGCTGGCATGATCTCTCTTGATATATTACCTAGTTGTTTGTGTGTGCGTATATATGCATATGTACATATATGTACACATATGTATATATACACACACACCCCATATATATACACATATATGCAGAGGAGGGGGAACACAGTCTTATTCTGTCACCCAGGCAGAGTGTTGTGGCATGATCTCAACTCACTGCAACCTCCATCTCCCATTCTCCTGCCTCAGCCTCCCAAGTAGCTGGAATTATAGGCATGTGCCACAGTGCCAAGCCAATGTTTTTTATTTTTAGTAGAGACAAGGTTTCACCATGTTGGCCAGGTGCGTCTTAAACTCCTGACCTCAAATGATCCTTCCACCTCGACCCCCTCAAGTGCCAGTATTAGAGGCATGAGCCACTATGACCTATCCCAAGTAGCATATTAAATAATTGCTATTTTCATTTTTTATTAATATAACTAGATCTTTCAGTTATTACATTCTATTTGGTTGCTGTTTGTATTTAACAAGGTATATGTAAAGGTAACTTTTTTTTTTTTTCTTAAGAGATAGAACCTTACTCTGTCACTCAGGCTGGAATGCAGTGGTATGATCATAGATCACTGCAGTTTCAAACTCCTGGGCTCAAGCAATCCTCCCGCTTTAGCCTCCCAAGTTGCATAGATTAAAGTAAGGAGCTGCTATGCCTGGGTAATTTTTACTTTTTAGAGACAAAGTTCTCACTATTTTGCCCAGGCTGGTCTCAAACTCCTGACCTCAAGCATTCCTCCCACTTTGGCCTCCCAAGTAACTGGTATTAAAGGCCTGTACCACCACACCCAGCTAATTAAAATAAATTTTATTGTAGAGACAGAGTTTTACTATGTCGCCCCAGCTGGTTTCAAACTCCCAACCTTAAGTGATCCTTCTGCCTCAGGAGAGGTAAAATATGTTTGTGCATAATAAGATACTAATTTGTAGTTAGAAATTTATTGAGTAGTTTTACTATGATTGAAATATTTTTTTCCAATATTTATAACATTTTCATTTATGCAATACACATTTATCTAACTATTTTTCATCTGCTTTCCAATTTTCTACCTCTTATGTTTCTTGTGTCAAATTGCTTTGACCATAACTTCTGTAACACTATTCATGGTGCGGTGGGGAACATCTTCCAGAAAGTCGTGATGTTCCAAGAATTTCTATGTTTTTACTAATAAACAAAATTCTTTCTCATTTCTGTCTCTATAAACATGCATATAAAACATTAAAATATGTTTTCCCAATTTGTTTTCTATCTGAAAATAACAAATTGATAAGTGTCTTTTCAGGTTCTATGATGATGTTTATAATTTTTCTCTATGAATTCTTGATCTGCAAAATGAAATCAATATATTTCTGTTTTATAATAAATTATCCTTTATTTCTGGTGTGAACCCCATATAATAAGGATACATTTAAAAATGTGTTGCTATATTATAGTTTCAAATGTTCTACTTAGACTTAGTCACATTTGTAAGGGGAGTTGCTTTATAGCTTTCTTTTGAAAACGTTCTTAAAGCTTTATGCCTAGAACTATATAAAAATTAACAAGTTTTTCTCCTTTTCCTGCATTTTAAACTAATTTTCAAAAACATTGAAATGATCTGTCTTTTGATGTTTGAAGAGAATTTCATCTTTAATCCACCGGTCTTTGGGGTATTAGGAATTACTCCTTGATAATTTCTTATCTTTCCTAGAAATAATTAAAATCAATTTTCAAAATCCCCTTGGAATCAGGTTAGTAATTCATATTCTTACAGATAACTATTTTGTGGAACACAATCCCATAATTCACCCCTTCCATCTGTGTAAAGCAACTTCTGCATCCATTTTGAGTGAGTGGTAGAGTTACTCAAAAGTTCTTTCAATGATGAGGTTTCCAGTTCTGTTGCTGGATCTCCTTGTTGGCTTGTTTGTATTCAGGCAAGAGATTCATTAGAGATGACTGTGCTTATTCATTAACCAACCATTCAGTCTTTTCTGAAATCTCACTGTCTTTTCCTCTTCAATATTTACAGTTCTTGATTCTTCTATCATAGTGACTCTGAGACATGTGTATATAACCTTAGAGGAAGATTCCATGATAATGCCAGGCATTTGTCTCTCAGAACTTTCTAAATGTCAGCATTCTCCAAGCTTCCACATTAGAAACACCTTGTTATTTATTCCAAATGCTTCTCTGCAACAGTTTTCATCAGAACATTACCACATTCATAAATTTCTATCCTAAGCTTGTTCTTGTTTTTGTTGCTTAAATTTACTTATAACTCTCACTTAAAACATGACAAAACCTACTTTTTCATCTCTTCCATACTATGCCTTTTTCTATAGTCATATACTCTGATAATTATACAGCTTGTTTGGAGTCTTATATTAAGAAAATTATATGCTGGTTTTGTTTTATTTCTTTATATTATGACTAGGGAGAAAAATGAAAGAAATTTATAAGCACCGTGTGTCTGAGTGAACAAAGCTTTGTGAATTCAGTGGTATCTCTGTGGAATGCATGTAAGCTGAGATCTGTGTGATAGTACACTTAGAATGCATCAGGCCTTAACATAGATACACTCCCCAGAAGTGTGGTTTTATAAATAAATCTTATTGTCCAGGCAGATTTCAAGTTTGTCGGGGTACAGTGCAAGGCTCTGTGTTCATTGTTTTCTCAAAGATTAAGTTTCAAGGAAACTACTATTAAAAGTTTGAATGAAGATAGACACACACACACACACACACACACACACACACACACACACGTTTTAATCCCTGAACAACTCCAGGGTTAGGAGTGCCACCTTCCTGTGCAGCTGAAAATGTATATATACCTTTTACTCTTCAAAAACTTAAGTACTAATAGCCTACTATTACTGGTAACATAGTCAATTAACACATATTTTATATGTTTTATGTATCATATACTGTATTCTTAACAATAAAGTAAGCTAGAGAAAAGAAAATGTTATTAAGAAAATGATAAGGAAGATAAAACATCTACTATTCATTAAGTGGAACTGAATCATTGTTAAGGTCTTCATCCTGGTCATCTTCACCTTGAGTAGGCTGAAGAGGAGAAAGAGGAGGGATTTGTCTTGCTGTTTCGGGGGTGGCAAAGGAGGAAGGAAATCCACATGTAAATTGACCTATGAAGTTTAAACCTATGTTGTTCAAGGGCCAATTACATATGTATGGAGAGAGAGAGAACAAAAGAGGGAGAAAAAGAAGGAGACAGATATACAGAGATAGATGGATGAATAGATAGATAGATAGATATACAGATAGATGATAGGTAGATAGGATGCATGGATGGATGGATGGGTGGGTGGGTGGATGGATGGATGGACGGACAGATGGATGGACGGACGGACGGACGGACGGATGGACGGATGGATGGACGGACGGATGGATGGATGGATGGATGGATGGATGGATGGATGGATGGATGGATGGATGGATGGATGGATGGATATAATTGATTGATGGATGTAGGGAAAGGTGAGAGAAAGAAAGAGAGAGAGAGACGGGCAACCTCAAAGCTTGATATAGTTTCAAAAATTACCAGGAAGATCATATATCTTCTAGGATTAAAGAAGGAATATGATGAGTAAGTAATGTCTTCCACTAAAAAAGTTTAGATCATAAGTTAGAACCTTGCCTTTGAGCCAAAACTAATAAGATGGAATTTACATGGGATAAACATGGCATGCTTGTGTAACACTAACATGCAATAGGTTGAAGGTTAATCTGTTTGTCTCTCAAATTAAAAAGTGTCAGGATTTGACATCATGAATATGAATATCACAGATGTCATAGTGGGATGCAGCAAAGGTGACTTTTAGATATTTCAAGTGGTCTTTGGCCTGGGTATTTCTTGCCCCTTTCTGTCTTTCTTGCATTCACATCAATTTTCTAAGTGTTCCTGATTTCTTTATGAATATTAACACATCTCTATTGCAAGTAGTCCAAAGTGATGATAATCCAGATTTTTTTTTTTGTATCCCAGCCTAGGGGGAGCACATGGCATATGACAGCTTAGGGAGATTCCCCTTCCATAAATTTAAATTTTGATGAGAGGAGTAGACACCTTGGAGAGTATTGATCCTCTACACCATTATTGTTTGTGTTATTTATTATTTTTATTTTTAGAGATGAGGTCTCACTATGTTACCCAGGCTGCTCTCAAACATCTGGGCTCAAGCAATTATCCTGCCGCCCAAAATGCTGGGACTACAGGCATGAGTCACCACATCCAGTCTCTCCAAGATATTCTAGTAGCTGCATCTTGCCTGACTAATTCTTTGGCTTTCATTGTAGTTTCTGCTTTCTTACTCTCGAGTGACCATCCCCAAGCCCAATTTTGTAGCCTCCTAATAATCCTGAGACAGTAAGAAGTCCTCCCAAAAATGCACTCTTGCTTTTCTTAGCAAACCAAAGCTCTTTCCTCCAATCAAAGAAGCTCCAGTCTTAACGAAAATCACAGTTCATAGGGGCAACAATGTCCACGGGTTGAAGTTCTGTCTTCATACTGCAGGGATTTTCATTTATTTGTCATTCCCTAAGAATTTTGAATGTTTGTTACACCTTAGGCATTGTTCTGGAAACTCTGGATACTATAAGACAATAGTCCCCAACCTTTTTGGCACCAGGGACCAGTTTCAGTGAAGACAATTTTTACACGGACCAGGGGTTTGGGGAATGGTTTCGGGATGATTCAAGCACATTACATGAATTGTGCAGTTTATTTCTATTATCATTACATTGCAATAGATAATGAAATAATTTTACAACTCACCATAATGTAGAATCAGTGAGAACCCTAAGCTTGTTTTTCTGAAACTAGATAAGCCCATGTAGGGGTGATAAGAGAGTTACAGATCATCAGGCGCTAGATTCTCATAATGAGCACAGAACTTGGATCCTTCTCATGGACAGTTCACAACAGGGTTCACATTCCCATGAGAATCTAATGCTGCTGATGATCTGACAGGAGGCAGAGCTCTGGTGGTAATGCCAGTGACGGAGTATGACTGGGAATACAGATGAAACTTCACTCGTTTGCTGGCTGCTCACCTCCTGCTGTATCGCCTGGCTCCTAACAGGACACAGACCCACTGGGAACATATCGAATAAGAGACACAGCAGACAAATACAGCTGCCCTCAAGGAAATTATGGTCTTAAGTGGGGAAAGAAGTCATCTTATTCACTGTTTAAATTTTAATAACTTCAAGGAATAAAAATTAATTTTAAATAAGTATCAGCTAAATCCCCTCTAATCTTCAATATTCTCCTACAATGGGCACAAGAAGCTACAATTATCCCCAGTGTCTGAGGTTAGGGAGGGAACTTGCTCCAGGAACCCTGTGGATACAGAAATCCACGTGTCGGGGCCAAAGCTCTTGGATCCCTAAAAGTTTGCTGAAAATCATGGATGTGACGCAGATTAATAGGATAAAAGGCATACAAATGTATTTGAATATATGTGGGAGGCTTCAGAGTGAAGATCCAAAGATATAGGAGAATTGCCCATTTTTATGCCTTGGTTCAACAAAGTATGGACAGCGATGTAGAAATAGTATTGGACAAAAAGGGCCTAATCTAATTCTGAAACATTAAATATATATTTTTTTAAATGCCAAATTTGCAGTGCTTCCTACCATCCATCATCTCCATGGGAAAAAAAATTACTTAAATAAGAAAAAAGATTATTTCTCAGTAGGATAATTTTGTCAACAATCATAGAGATTCCCTGAGAATAATCTGGTTGTCCCTAAAATTAAAAAGTATCAGGACTTGATTCTCATTGCCACAGTTAATCATAGCTTATTTTAATGTAATAAATTAGAAATGGGAATACTGTCATGTTTATTAATGAAACAAAATCACAATAGAAAGAACATATCAGAAGTAGTTATTAGAAGTCCTTCTATGCTCTTCCTAGCTATAGGGTCATTTTATTAACTATGTATTTTTTTAGCATTTTTTTGTGTGTGTTTTAGAAATATTTTTATTTACTTCAAATATGTTCCACATATTCCACAGCCATTTTATTCTCAGAATTTTATACTTTGATAGTCTTGATGCCGTAATTTCTTTTCAACAAATTAGTTTCAAACAAAATAATCCTTTTCCTTATGATAAGTTATCAAAATTGAATTTTACCTGAGTATTTTAGTACATTCACCTAAGGTCCTTCAATAGTTTCAAGTAGGTTATGTGGGATGTTCTAATAGACAATGACATTACCTACAATCGCAGTTTATTTTACTATCTCTTGCCAATAATTTTAATTATTGGCCACATTACCACATTAAATAGCTCATGTAGAATAACATTGATAAAATTTTGTATTCTTGATTAAATTATAGCTATTCATAAATACAGAAGAATAAGTCATCTAGATTATTTGTATGTTATATTAGATAGTAGTTTCATGTATATATAGTAAAATATAAAGAATTATCATATTCCTGGTTTGCTAAGATAGAGCAGGTATATAAAAACAGCATTTTAATTTATTTTTATGATTTACTAATATAGAAAATAATTTAGGATATAGATCTGCTGTGTGTTGAACATGAGCAACATCACTTTGAACTCAGCTTTAACATCTGTAGAAATTGTATGTCATCTACTGTATAGAGTTGCAATAAGAATGGAATGAAATAACTTAAGAAAAGCACTCTTCTAGTGTCTTATACATATTAATGTGTAAATAAATGACATTTATACTACTAAGGGGTGGTATACTTAATATTGAACATTATTACTTCATGCGTTGACTCCTATTGAGTTAGGTTTGTATACTAAATAGAGATCATTTGCTCATGTGCTTAACTATATTAATGTGTTATCAAATGCTCAACGAACTTTTAAACTTAGAGGAGGTTGCTCGAGGTGGTGCATGCCTGTAATCCCAGTATTTTGGGAGGACAAGGCAGAATGGAACACCTGAGCTCAGGAATTCGAGACCAGCATGGGAAACAAAGTGAGGCCCCATCTCTAGAAAAGAATACAGAAGAAAACAGAAAAAAAAAAAAAATAGCCAGGTTTGGTGGTGGAGGCCCACAGTCCCAGCTACTCAGGAGGCTGAGGCGGGAAGATTGCTTGAGCTCAGCAATTTGAGACCAGCCTGGGAAACAAAGTAAGTTCCCATCTCTACAAAAAATACAAAAAAAATAGAAAAACAAAAGAAGAAGAAGAAAAGGAAAGGAAGGTAGGAAGGAAGGAAGGAAGGAAGGAAGGAAGGAAGGAAGGAAGGAAGGGAAGGGAGGGAGGGAGGGAGGGAGGGAGGGGGGGAGGGAGGGAGGGAGGGAGGGAGGGAGGGAGGGAGGGAGGGAAACAGGGAGGGAGAGAGGGAAGGAAGGAAAGAAGGAAGGAAGGAAGTAGCTAAGTGTGGTGGCTCAGGCCTCTATTCGCAGCTACTCAGGAGGCTGGGATTGCTTGAGCTCTGGGGAGGTTAAGCCTGCAGTGAGTCATGATCGTGTCACTTGCACTCCAGCCTGGGCAACAGAGCGAGACTCTCTTTAAAAAAATAAACACGAAGAAACAAACAAACAAAAAAGTTAGAACTAATCCCGGCAGCCAGGAAGCCACTCATTTTGTATTATTTCAATATAATGTGAAAATGATTGCCTTTTAATATTTTAGTTTTCATTTTTTATGTACAATTGTAACTTACATTAACCTGTTTTATTTTGTGCTGTTACACTTGTATATGTAAACTGTATATAATATATATTACATAAATGTAAATTGTATCCACTTTAACATTATAGTTCTCATTTCCTACATATAGTCATAATTTAGAGTGATCTGTTTTATTGTGTACTACATTTATATGTATGATATAATATACATTATATATTTCTTTTTTTTTGTTTGTTTATTATTTATTTATTTTAGTAAACATAGAAATGGACCCTTCTGGTCTTTTTTTTTTTTTAATTTAATTAATTTATTATTATTATACTTTAAGTTCTAGGGTACATGTGCATAACGTGCAGGTTTGTTACATATGTATACTTGTGCCATGTTGGTGTGCTGCACCCATCAACTCGTCAGCATCCATCAACTCGTCATTTACATCAGGTATAACTCCCAATGCAATCCCTCCCCCCTCCTCCCTCCCCATGATAGGCCCCGGTGTGTGATGTTCCCCTTCCCGAGTCCAAGTGATCTCATTGTTCAGTTCCCACCTATGAGTGAGAACATGCGGTGTTTGGTTTTCTGTATTTCTTATATATGAATTTTATAAATTTTAACATTTAAGTTTTAATTTATTATATATATTTATGATTTAGATTGATCTAAATTTTATTTGGTGCTATATTTCTATATATATTCATCATATTTAAACTATGCACATACTTTTGTAAAAGTGTTACTACTTTGACATTTCATTATATCTTTTATTTAAAGAAGTATTTGATATGTATCAATTTTGACTCATTGAATATGTCTTTTTCATTTTTCATCCTAAGATCTGCTTCATTTTTCTTTATTTCTATATATGTTCTGTTCTTTTTTTTAAAAAAAATGAATATATCATCAATTTATTAATCTGCAAGAAATTTTATATTCTAAAATGGGTATTTGCCCCATTTGCACCTGGAACCCTTACCAGGTATAACAAATGACCTCCTCAATAGCTACCTCCATTTTGTGTCATTGTTGACCTGCATTTTGTTTCACAAAAGGGAAGTTTTAGCTATATAAGGTAACCTGTCCACACCCACACCACTCTTCATACCCTGGTATAATATTTTTCATTGCAAATGCAGTTTAAGACATGTCTGAGTGGAGATCCAGATCATCCTGGCTAATACGGTGACACCCCATCTCTACTAAAAATACAAAAAAAAAAAAAAAAAAAAAAAAATTAGCCGGGCGTGGTGGTGGGCACCTGTAGTCCCAGCTACTCGGGGAGCTGAGGCAGGAGAATGGCGTGAACCGGAAGGCGGAGCTCGTAGTGAGCCTAGATCGCACCACTGCGCTGCAGCCTGGGTGATAGAGCAAGACTCTGTCTCAAAGAAAAAAAATAATAATCATGAAATAAATAAAGAGTTATGCCTGAGTGTGCTTAGGCAAAGGTGACATCTCCCTTGTGTAAATGGCAATGATAGCTGTGATGTTTGTGTGTGTGTGTGTTTGTGTGTTTTTTTCTTGTAATAGCTGAACCTTTGCTAGGGCAAATAAAGTTGAGGACACATACAAAGGATTCTCCTTTGCAGAATATTACAAATGAGTGTGGCTGTGTGTTTCTTCACACACATGCATATACAGAAATGGATGAAAAGAAGACTGGCCATTCTAATATTGAAAATTCCTGTGGAAAGACTTTTTGTTTCAGATATAAAATCCATATAAGTGATTTTGCGATTTGTAAAACCTCTCTGATCATCAATTTAATGGTTTGCTTTAGCAAATAGTATCAGCATGTTGAACCTGAGCTTCTATTACCACCATTTCAGAGGTAATTAGCATTAAATTAGCAGAGGTAAAATAGCATTAAAAACAGACACAGGAATAAATTTTTCTTGGTCGGATGCATAAGAACTGTGGACGTAAAAACATTAATAAACTTTAAAAAATGGACTAAAGGTCAGCAGATGTGCAGTAATGATAAATATGTCCTTTGTTCAGATGTTGCCTTAGAGTCAAAATCAATCCTGAAACAGTAAGATCAAGAAGCTCTTTACAGCACAATTGAATCCAGCCTCTTTACAGTGAAAACAAATGATAATAACTTTTTTGGATTCTAGTTTAGAAGATGGGGAAAGAGAAAACACTTATTTCTTTATTTCCCTGTTGTGAATATAAATTATTCTATTACAAAGACGCATGCACACATATACTCATTGCAACACTGTTCACCATAGCAAAGACATGGAATCAAGATGCCCATCAATGATAGAGTGGATAAAGAAAATGTGGTACATATACACCATGATAATATGGCAGCTGTAAAAAAGAACAAAATCATGTCCTTTTTGTAGGAACATGGATGAAGCTGGAGGCCATTGTCTTAGCAAATTTACATAGTAACAGAAAACCAAATATTACCACAAGTTCTCACTTGTAAGTAGAAGCTAAATAATGAGAACACATGGACAACACCTATGTAGAGGGGAATAACACAGACTGGGAACCAATGGAGCATGGAGGGTAACAGGAGGGAGAGGATCAGGAAAAATAATTAATGGGTACTAGGCTTCATAACTCGATGATGAAATAATCTGTACAACAAACCCCCCATGACACGTGTTTACCTATATAAAAAACCTGCACATGTATCTCTGAACTTAAAAGTTAAAAAATATTTCCCCTTGTTCAAACAACCCAGTAAATAACTCATTTTTTGCAATAGCTGTTGTTAATAAAACAGCTTCATTCCCTTGAAAGATTCAGGCAGACTAAAGGGATGGGCCAGTTGCCCAGAAACTGATCCACAGTACCCTATCTTGAGTGCATTTTGATTACAGAAAAACCCAAACATGGCCAAAGTTGCATTATTTCAAAGTACATTCTAATAGCAAAATAAGGTAGTTGGAGAGCATGATGAATGTAATAATTTAGACAGGAACATTTTATCATTATGCAGTCATTAATTATGCTCAACAAATTCTTTTCTGGACATCTGCCTCCAAGTCAGTGCCCAATTTAAGGTGCCCAGGAATTTTATACACAGAGTGGGCTGCCTGTCTTGGTTTGTAGACAAAAGCCTTCTGGAAAAGAGTTTTAAAACTCTTGAAAGCTTGGCTAAATTTTGTAGGGAAGAGGTAAGGGCTACTAAAAACTAAATTCTAACTTTTAACCAAAACAAACTTCTTCAATAATGTTATCAGTGACTGTGAGCCAAGAGCTTTTGCATGGTTTGGCTTTTTTGTGGAAGGGTGAGTTAGACTTGTTTTTTGTCTAAAAATGAGGATACTGTTTTTGTGTCACATCTGTATTTTTTTGTTGAAAGAAAAATAACTTTTGGCTTTTATGTTATGGAAATCTGATCTCTAATATGTGGTTCATAAATGAGGACACTTCAATCACCTAATAACGTATGTAACAGTGAACACATACAAGAATTTATTTGAAAACACCCCTTTTTATTTGTAGATAATGTATTTGTGGAATGTGTTACTGTTTTTGGATGGAAGCATGGACAGTTGGAGAGGTATTCTATTACCAGTATGGGGAAAACACTGATCTTCTAAAACCAGGCAGACTGAAAGCATACTTTCTCACCGCATTTTAAAGGTACACAATTTTTAATGTAGACTTTTGAAACTTGGCTAGGGAAAATAAAGATAATATCTATGAAGCGTTCTCCTTTGCAGGATATTATAAATGAATATAAAAGGTACACATTTTATAATAAATTATCTGTTTTAATGTTTTCAAATTCTCTCATGTACAGCATCTTGCAGTGTTACCTCCTGCACTTTGATCACACGTTGAAGAATTATGACATCCTAGTAGGAAAGAAAGCAGTGAGCAAAGGTAGACACTCACTTACCTATCTAGAGTTTTATTATCAGTTCTTATGATCAGACCATGTTAAAAGGTGTATTCGACAACTATATATTAACAATCATTTTCTAAAATAACATATTTCCATATTTGCAATGGAATGCTATTGCAAAGTTATAGAGACAATCTGAACCCATCCTATAGCTCTATTTTTACTTTCTTTTCCACTCTCCCCATTTTAACACACCAAATCTTGGAAGTATTAATTCTTCATAATCAAAAAAATTTAAGCCCATAGAATAATACATATGTTTAACATTAGAGATTTTCTGGATGAAATTTCTAACTATTGAGCAAAGTATGATTTTATCATTTTTATAAGTATGATTTTATCATTTTTATAAGATAGAGATAAAATAGTCAACCTGAGTGTAACAAAATATATCACAAAGAGATTCTCTTATGTCTATCAGGTGGTCCAGCTGCAGATAGTCTTCTGAACATCAAGGTTTATGTATTTAGAATGTTAATCATTCCATGCAAGGTCTCAAACCTGTTTCAGGAACATGGACAGGGATAATTTCAGCTGCAACAATAAAACATATGATAGAATATCAGTTAATTTCCACAATTTATCATACTGAAGTGTTATTGTATTTCCATAATTGATTATACTATAAAGCCAGAGTAGAATGGTTTCCAGCGTTTAAATGTTAACTAATGGAAAAGCAGAAATGCTGTCACTAAGAATGGGTTTAAAAATGATCTGCAGCAACAACAATCTTTAGGTGCTTCACTAATAATTTGACCATGTGAACTGACATTTTGACGTTAAGAAAACTAGGAAGCTTGCATTATTTGCATACTCCACAGATCAGTGATGCCTTCCTGACATGTCAAAACCTTAATCATTGGTGGCAAAGTGATTATTGATGATTGATGATTGATCAGAAACTTCCTAGTGAGAACTACTCATGGGTGATGAGATCATTTGTCCTTCAATGATGTTTCTTTTATTAAAAAGTTCAAGATGATACGCCTTTTCGTAATTCTCAGGACAACCAATTGCATTCAAAATTGATAGGCTTTGTTTGCTGTTCATGTTGTTATTATTATTACTACTTTGAAACTTTAAGAGTAGTTTTAGCTTCACAGCAAAATTGAGTGGAAAATACAGAGATTTCTCATATATCTCTTATTTTGATTTGTTATCGTTTTGAGACAGGGTCTAACTATGACCCAGGCTGCAGTGCAGTGGCACGATCATGGTTCACAGCAGCCTCTACCTCCTGGGCTCAGGTGTTCCTCCTGCCTCAGCCTCCCAAGTAATTGGGACTACAGGTACATGCCACCATGTTTAGGTGATTTTTTTTTTTTTTTTTTTTTTTGGAGAGACAGGGTTTTGCCTTATTGGCCATGGCTGGTCTGAAACTCCTGGGCTCAAGCCATCCACCCCTCTCAATCTCCCAAAAGTTCTTAGATTACAGGTATGAGGTACCATGTCTGGGCACCCATACCTCTTTTAACCCCACATATGTACAATCTCCCTCATTGTCAACATCTCCCATGAGAGTGGTAACATTTTTTTTTTTTTTCTTTTTTGAATCGGAGTCTCATTCTATTGCCAGGCTGGAGTGCAATGGCACTATCACAGTTCACTGCAATCTCTGCCTCCTGGTTTCAGGTGATTCTCTTGCCTCATCCTCCCGAGTAGCTGGGATTATAGGTGTGCACCACTACAACTGACTAATTTTTGTATTTTTAGTAGAGACAGAGTTCCACTACATTGGCCAGGATGGTCTCAATCTCCTGACCCTGTGATCAACCCTCCTCAGCTTCCCGAAATTCTGGGATTACAGGTGTGAGCCACCACACCCAGCCCCAGAGTGGTACATTATTTACGACTGATGGACCCACACAGGAACATCATTTATTATCCAAAGTCTATAGTAGTTTACAGTAAGATTCATTATCAGTGTTGTACATTCTGTGGGTTTGGATAGATGTAAAATGCATGTATCCTTCAATAGCATGACACAGAATAGTTTCACTGCCCTAAAAATCCTGCTCTCCACCTATTCATGCCTTCCTCCTGCCAGTTCTTGGGAACCACAGATTGTTTTACTATCTTCATAGTTCTCCAGAATATTCCTATACAATATGCAGCCTTTTCAGAGTGGCTTCCCTTACTTAGTAACATGCATTTTAGTTTCTTGTGTGTCTCTTAAGGCTTTGTAGCTCATTTCTTTTTGGTGTTATATTCTTGCTGGATGCACTATAGTTCATTCGTGAATTTACTTTTTGAAGGCCATTGAGGATGTGAATCCAATTTTAAGGTTGATAAAATTTGCACTATATTCCCTGGAGCTTGTGTACACTTGCCTATTCATTCTTTCATCATTCAACTGCTCACAAAAATTTGAAGCTCATAAGAATCTTGTGCTTTCCTTTCCTGTGTATAAACATACAAATCTGAAGCTTATAAAGGGGTTGTTTTTAGCCATCCTAATAATGAGTGTGTAATGATGTGTCAGTCTACAGTGATTCAAGACCTGAGTAATTTCTCATTTCTTATGAGGAGTCTGATGTTCAGCACATTAGAATCTCTTTATAAGAGTGAGAATTATAGTTATGTTGCTTTGAAAAGGAAATCAGTTAGGTATTATTATCATCATTGAATGTGTTACAGATTATCCTCAATGACCTGATTTTTGTGCAAGCATCAAAGAGTAAACTGTTAAAGAGGGACAATATGTAATCGGTATCAATGGAAACCTATGATTAACAATTCTGAATTTTTATGACAATTTTAGAAATGTCTGCTAGGGAAGAAAATAGAGTTAAGTTAGCACCAGTAGCATGGAAGTGGCTTTCTCAATTACCAAGCTTTGGGAATAGAGAAATACTTAATACAGAGATAAAAATATTTATGTATTTTCATAAAACAATGGAAGTGCCTTTCATCATTTACAGTCACAGGAAGAGGGCAGCCCAAGCAGAATAAGTAAGAAAAAAGCATTGTAGCTAGTTCCTGCTTAAGGAATGTAAGAGGAGAAAGCTACTCAATCACAGCATTTTACCACCGCACCTGAATTCCCTATATTAAAAAGGCATTTATCTAATGATCCATTGTAGTATATTGCCAGAAACCAAGAATGGTGTTATTGATGGAAAGAAGATGAAAAAGTATCTAAGAAGCAATAGTTCCTCACTGTAATAAACCTCAATGAAGGATTGATTTACAAGGAAAATTGTTGGTTTTACATTTTGCACCACTCTATCAAGTTCAGGTGTAGGCAGGATAATTTAGCCAAATATCCAGCACTCAAAGTTAATGAAATCAGAACATTTTTCTTTTATCAAGTTATTTTTACACAAATAACAGTTTGTTGATTAAAAGAAACTTTCATATTATTAAACACTTGAGGGAATTATTCTGACAAAATGCGTTACACAATTGATATGTTACTCTAGAATGTATCAATATGTCTGATTAAAATAATCAGTTGAAATTATTAAAACAATTCTGTTCTTTTTCTACCACCATGGGGAAGAGAGAACAGATTTTATCAAAAAAACTAGTTCATAAGATTTATAGCTTTTATTGGACTACTAAGTGATCCTGAGGAACACAATAAGTCCAGAATGTTTTTGCAGCAACATTCTTCAAGTAGTAGAAAAAGAGAAAGGGAGATGGTAAAATACAAGGAAGGGTGAAAACTAGACATCTGAATGAGCTACCAATTTTGTAAAGTACTTTTGTTTGAGTATCTGTTGGTTGTTGCCTACATAGAGGTTAAACAGTATTTTTGGAGGCGGTTTTTGAAACACTTGGAAATCTGCAGCAATTCGCAGAAACAACTATCCACTGACAGGTCTAAATGAGAATGCTTTTAGTGGCATCAGCTCAAAATATGAAACACCTATTCCCATTATGCTCATGTTCTCAGTGTAAGACTGTGAACCTTACTGGACATTATATATGTTTGCACCACACACACACACATACACACACACACAAAAATATGTAATTACTTAATATAACAACATATGTCATTATATAATTTGTTAAATATTATCTAATAAAACATTTATATATCTTTATAGTTTGATATATTTATACATTTATATTTATATACATATAAAAGTGAATATATGATCTTATTTTTGTATATTTATATGTATATATACTTATATATACTTACATATGTATATTTATACATATTTATGTATACTTTATATTTTTATATATTTATATTTATACAATATATACATATACTTATATATAAATATTTACATATAGTTTATATTTTTATATATGTATACTTATGCAATATTTACATACATATATACAAATATTATATTCTGGTAAATATATAAATATATAATTAATGTAATATAAAAATATATAAATATTATATTTATATTATTCACATATAATACATATACACATTATAATGGGTACATAAATGTTATACTTATATTAATATAAATTGTATAGAAGTATACACATATAGTACATATACACGTTATCTATAATATTTATATTATTATATGAATATTTATACTAACATTTACATATAAGAATACACACAATACATACACACATTATGTTATATATAATATTTGTATTAATATGTTATAATACATGATATATTATGTTATATAATACCTGAATACCTTATAAGTATTATATACGTTATGTATTTATCTATAACATACATATATTTAAATACATATTTTATAATATATTTTATAATATACAACATATAATCATCATAGATTATATAAGTTGTATATCTATATTATATATTATGATTTATTTTACATTGTATATTAATGTTTGATAATGCTCATGATATTTAATATATATTATAGATTATAATACTACCTATATTATAACATGTAATACGATGTTATATGTAATTATAATCTCTCAAATGTAATTACATTTATATATTATTCTCAAAGTAATACCATCATGTTTTTAATAAAATGGAATTTTCTTTCAGTGTTATACCAATCACCAAACTACTATTTTTTTATAAAAATTGTATAATCCACAGATTATTCATAATCACTTTTCTGCAGGTTATTTATGAATATTCTATATGTTGTTTTTGCAGTGGTATTTTTCTAGGATCTTTACTGGAATTATTTGTAATATTAAGCATTTGAAACATACAAAGAAAGCTTGATGCTAAGTGAAATTAGCCAATTGCAAAAGAGTCTGTGAGATTCTATTGATATGAAATTGACATGGAATACCTAGAATATGAAATTCCATTGATATGAAATGCCAATCAGTAGTGAAGGAAGGAGATTACTGTTTGCAAAGCTGGGTGCAGCTGCTAATAAGTGCAGCATTTCTTTTGTGGGAGATGAAAATGTTGTGGAACAGATAGTGTTGACGATTGCACTCCTCTGTGAATATACTAGGAAAACACTTATTGTGCACACTAAAGGATAAATTTTATGACATCTCACTGTCTTAATTAAAGCTGATAACATAATAAGATTTTCATTTTGCTTAGACATGGTGCCAGTGTGTTCAAATGGCCCCATTTAGTGGGCAGTCATCGAACAGCAAAGCCTGGCTCTGAGCAAAAAGCCTTCCAGAGCCACTGTAGGTCTTTACTCCTCCAAATGTGGTTCTGTAATCACCAATAGCAGCCATTGCTGGGAGTGGGTTTCACTGCCAAACCTCAGGCCCTGAGTTAGAATCGGCATTTCTGCAGGGTCTCAAGGGATTGGTAGGCACATTCATGCTGACACTTGGGAAGCACTGAGCGATACCCCATGTCATCCAAGAATCATTTTGAACTGACTGCACGGCTCCTTCTAATAAGAACTCACTTGCTTTTGGCAGAAGTTTGACCTCAATTAATTTTCCTATAGAAACAGGACACCACAGCTTGTCTTTTGCCTTCAGATCCCAGGCCACTTCTTTGTGTCACATTTCCACAGCTCAGCTCACCAAGAGGTGGTAGGTGGTCAATGGAGTGTGTAGTAAAATAAGTCTTACAAATGCCTGTAATCCCAGCACTTTGGCAGGCCAAGGCGGGTGGTTCACGACGTCAGGAGATTGAGACCATCCTAGCTCACACAGTGAAGCCCCGTTTCTACTAAAAAGACAAAAAAAAATAGCCAGGCGTGGTGGCAGGCACCTGTAGTCCCAGCTACTTGGGAGGCTGAGGCAGAAGAATGGTGTGAACCCGAGAGGTAGAGCTTGCAGTAAGCCGAGATCATGCCACTGCACTCCAGCCTGGGTCACAGAGCGAGACTTCGTGCCAGTGCACCCCAGCCTGGGCAACAGAGCCAGACTTTGTCTCAATAAATAAATAAATATAAATAACTATAAATAAATAAATTAAATAAAAATGTCTTACTATGCTATAGGTACTACTTTCCTACAAAAATGTAATGTTACCCACACAGCAGTTTGTGTAGCCACATATACTGTTAGAAATATGTGTCTTAAACAATTGCCCATCAGTCAACAAATGGATAAAGAAACTTTGGTTTATATAACTAATGGAATAATACTCAGCCATAAAAAGACATTACTTAATGGCATGCGCAGAACCCTAGATGGAAGTGGAGACTACTATTCCAAGTGAAGTGACTCAAGAATGAAAAACCAAACATTGTATGGTCTCACTTATAAGTGGGAGCTAAGCTGTGAGGATGCAAAGGCCTAAGAACGATACAGTGGACTTTGGGGGCTGAGGAGAAAGGGTAGGAGGAAAGTGAGGAATAAAAGACTACTAATTGGGTTCAGTGTATACTGCTCAATCTCACAAATCACCACTAAACAATTTACGCATGTAACCAAATACCACCTGTTCCACAAAACACCAATGGAAACAAAAAAATTTAAATGAAGAAACATGTGTCTTAAATAACACAATTATGGGAAAATTATTAAGAAAATCGCTACCCAGAAGAGATTCAAATATACGCTTTAATACATGTTATCAATTTTAGAGGCTTCAGAATATAGATACGCATGCATTTAAATGGGAATAAAATAATATTGGGACGTATTAGTGGTCTCTATCTTGGGTGCGTATGGGAATTTGGCAGTATTCAATACCAATCAGCCTCCATTACTCAGGGTTCTGCAGAACTGAGATATTGCCTGTGGCCTTCCTTCATTCAAAAAGATCTTTAACCAAAAGAAAACGAACAAATAAAAATCTAGGATGGTAATAATTTACATTGCGACCTGAAAATGGTACATATTGGGTTAAAAAGACTACCTTATATTGAAGTTACTGTTTCTTTATGGATAATGCTTTACAAGATGATGTTATGTTGAACTTTTAAATTTTTCTACTTATCCCACTAAAACTAGACTCTGACACAAAGACTTATTTTGTATATTTGTTAATCTGAAGCATAAATTGCTGTCTTAAAATGTATTTTCTTAAAAGTATATGTTTTGTTGTCCTGCTATTTGTTATTTAGCTTTCTCAGATAATCTGCTTACTGGCCTTGAAAAATAAGAAAAAAAAATTAAATAGAGTGAGAAAAAATAATAATGCATACTAAATCACTACTATTTAACCACTCTTTCTTCAGTCTGAAACTATTCACTTAGTTGACTTTCCCACCATGCACCCAAATTGCTTCATCGTGTTTTCTGCCACTATTTAATTCATGTTATTCTTTTTTTTTTTTTTTTTTTTTTTTTTTTTGAAAGAGAATGTCACTCTGTCTCCCAGGCTGGAATATAGTGAGTGGTGTAATCTTGGCTCACTGCATCCTCTGCCTCCCAGGTTCAAGCGATTCTCCTGCCTCAGCCTCCTGAGCAGCTGGGATTACAGGCACTCACTAACATGCCTGGCTAAATTTTGTATTTTTAGTAGACACAGGGTTTCACCATGTTGGTCAGGCTGGTTTTGAACTCCTGACCTCATCACCTTCCGTGACCTCCCAAAGTGTTAGGATTACAGGCATGAGCCACTGCAACTGGCCAATCCATGTTAATCTGAGAAGTCTTTCAGATCTCTTTCTATGCATTCACAAGGTTTTGCAATATGATGACTTCAATTAGCAATCTGGAATCAATGGTCTTTTATGTCAGCACATGCAGAGAGATCTTGTTTTCTTTTTCAGGATCATAATCTTAAAGATGTACGTTATGCTTTCATTTGAAATATTGCACAATTTGGCATGGGAATTGAAATTCCTGTATTGATCAACACTCACATATTTTTATTTTAACTCCTGCATGTTGTGTAAAGATGACACTGGTTTTACTCATGGTGGTAGAGATGATAGATGGAAGATGAAAAGTTCCCAGAACTTAGTGAGAGAAACTAGATGTCTGAATACAAGCCGTGTGTCTTGTTTACATATTTCCATGATTTTGCTGTCATTTTCCTTGGGAGAATCCTAAAAGGAGGTGAACATAGAAAAGACTATGTTTGTGTTGTTCCACCATGGTGTGGAGGGAGGGAGAGCATAAGGAAAAAGAGCTAATGGATGCTAAGTTTAATACCTAGGTAATGATAGCAATTTAGTTATTGTGAATTATGCTGTTATAAACGTAAGTGTACAAATATCTCTTCAACTCCTTGCTTTCAGCGTTATGGGATATATACACAGAAGTGGAATTACTGGATCATATGGTAATTCTATTTCCAAATTTTTGAAGAATCACCATAGTGTTTTCTACTGTAAGTTTACTATTTTACATTTCCACAGCAGTTTACAAGAGTTCCAATTTCTCTACATCCTTGCCTACAATTGTTATTTTTGGCTTTTTTTAAAATAGTAGTTATTCCAATGGGTGTGAAGTGGTATCTCATTGTGGTTACAATTTGCATTTTCCTGATGATTAGAGATGTTGAGCATGTTTTCATGTGCCTGTGGGTCATTTGTATATGTTCTTTAGAGAATATATGTTCAAATCCTTTGCTCATTTTTGAATAGGTTTTGTTGGTGTTGAGTTTGAGTTTTCTCTATATTCTGAATACTAATCTCGTAACATATATAATTTGCAAATATTTTATACCATCCCATGAATTCAGCTTTTTTATCCTGCTGATATTGTCTTTTGATGCATTTCTTTTCTTTCTTTCTTTCTTTTCTTTTTTTTTTTTTTTTTTTTGAGGTGTAGTCTCCCTCTGCTGCTGAGGTTGGAGTTCAGTGGCATGATCTCTACTCACTGCAACCTCCATCTCCTGGGGTCAAGCAATTCTCCTGCCTCAACCTTCTGAGAATCTGTAATTACAGGCACCTGCCACCATGCCCAGCTAATTTTTGTATTTTTAATAAAGATGAGGTTTCACTACATTGGCCAGGCTTGTACCTGCCTCAACCTCCCAAAGTGCTGGGATTACAGGTGCAAGCCACTGAACCCAGCCAAAAAAATTGATGAAGTTAAATTTTTCTACTTTTTTCTATTGTTACCTGTGTCTTTGGGATTATATGTAAGAAATTCTGAGCAAACCCAGTGTTGTGGAGCTTTTTCCTGTTTTCTATTAGAAGTTTTAGAGTTTTACTTCTTACATTTAAGTCTCTGTCTCATTATTCTTCACACAGAATATGTGCTTATAACTTGTTTATAAGGTGAACTGCTTACACCTTACACATAGAACACATAGCCACCACAGACGTAGGAGAAAGCATGCTGAAAGGAGCTGAGAAGTGAGATGAGGAACCCAAGATAATGTCTCTGAAGGATTCACCAAATCAGAAACCGTCTACCTCTGCAGATCTATTACATGAGATAAATAAAAATTGTCTTTATTACTGAAGTTGTTAGTCATTGGGTATAATCTCTACTTGTATCAAATTACATCCTAGGTTTTCACTATCATTTTTTTTTTACCTTGTCTTTTTTCGTGCTTTCTTGATTTCAACATAAAGAGTAACCCACAGTGATGTCAGCTTAGTTCATCTCTCCCTGCATTCCCATGCTTGAAGGATGGTCCTTTATAAGAAGCAGTGCAATTAAAATGTTTTGCTTGTGCAGTCTTCTCCAATTTACTTTTATTTTTATTTCTTTTGCTCTTTCAAGCTCACAAGAGTGTTGCTAACATCCTCCAGGTAATATTTCACTTCCCAATGCCTATTTAACAGCACAGTGATTTATAAAAAGCAGACAAATTAAGAAGGAAAAAAAAGGAACAGAATTATGCAAGTAAGAGAAAGATATCAACCCATCTGGAGGTAAGATAACCTTGCTTTGGTTTTGTGTGTTGAAGAGTCAAAGTTAATGATTAGATGTTTTCAGGACCCCCGAACACTGAATATTTATGTCAAGTACATCACAAGCTTTCTTTCTTTCTTTTCTTTTTTTTTTTTTGAGATGGAATCTTGCTGTGTCACCCAGGCTGGAGTGCAGTGGTGTGATCTTGACTCGCGAGCTCCACCTCCAGACTTCACCCCATTAGCCTGCCTCAGCCTCCAGAGTAGCTGGGACTACAGGCACTACCTACCACACTTGGCTAATTTTTTTGTATTTTTTAGTAGAGACGGGGTTACACTGTGTTAAGCAAAATGGTCTCGATCTCCTGACCTCATGATCTGACTGCCTCGGCTTCCCAAAGTTCTGGGATTACAGGCATGAGCCACTGCTCCTGGCCCACAAGCGTTATCTCAGTGTTTCAATTATATAATCTATTATTTTAATTAAGATATCAGTAAAGAGTAATTATATCATATGTTTTCATGACAAAAATGTCATGATTATTTTGCAAGACCATTGTGCCAACTCATTACTAAGGAAATGACAGTTAAAAATACCAATAGTAATTAATGGCAAAAGTAAAAGTCACGATTTACTACTATTGATATTACAGATCCATATGGCTTGTGATAGGTTTAGTGGATAGACCCTATACTTAAAACTTACATGGTAAGTATAACTGATCCCTCAAGTGTTTGTCCTCTTACATCCAACTCTGCATTATGGAAACAAGGAAAGTCTTATGTGAAAACAAGCCAACCCTTTTACAGTTCTGCAATGTGCAGACCTGCTACCTGATGCATAACATTTATATTTAACACCTATGTAGATGGAATCTGTGGCTACATGGAAAAATGGAGTGTTTATTAACTTGTAGGCAGGAGATCTTTCCAACAACACACAGCTGGAGGCATTGGGCTTTTAAGGCAGCTTCCTTAAAACAGCTGTTCTCAGGCTCTTAGCAGCATAGAGACTGGCCTGCCAATTTCATCTTTAGCTGACTGCAAATACTGCACATTTTTTAAAGCATTGGAGAGAATGGGTGGTTGGTCAATCTAGCAGAAACATAAATTGCACCTTGAATTAAAGCATTATTAGTAGACAATGATGATAGGCAGAGGAAGGATGGTTGGTTATTATTTGTCCCCCAGAAGCACAGTTGGATGCATCTTAGTTCCTTGTTATGCTGGGCAGTGAAATCACAATTTGATGTCCTGTAAGAACTATTCTGGCAACAGGTGGTTAAATCACTGAGTGCAGAAACCACATTTGTGTTTGTCTTTTGACTGTGGGAGGAAGAAAAACAACTAAAGGCACACTTTGCAGAGTGAGTTTTATTTTCTGATTCCTTAATTCTATTCAGTTATTATAATCATTTTGAACTTTTTCAATAAGCAAATTCATGGAGCTGAAAGGCTGTATAATGTTATCAGGAAACAGACTATTTCCTTGGTATCCTGTGATGATTAAATGTGACTTTACTTGTTATAAGCTCCCTGAAGATTGAGTCTGTCTCCAGTCATATTATAGGAACATGCCAGAGAAAATAAAAACTCTCTTCTGAAGCAAAAAATGAAAAAGCTTACAGACACTACCTCTGTAGCAGCCTGTCAGAACAGGAGCCTTTCTTGAATTTCAAACACTGTTCTTATATCCTCCTTGTTTATTTATCCTGCACACTCATGAGAAAGAGCATTAAGATAGGAAGAAAACTCTGCCTGGAGTTTTCCATCTAATTGGTTTCTTCGTTTCTTTTTTTTTGAGACGGAGTCTCACGCTGTTGCCCAGGCTGGAGTGCAGTGGCGCGATCTCGGCTCACTGCAAGCTCCGCCTCCCGGGTTCCCGCCATTCTCCTGCCTCAGCCTCCTGAGTAGCTGGGACTACAGGCGCCCGCCACCGCGCCCGGCTAATTTTTTGTATTTTTAGTAGAGACGGAGTTTCACTGTGGTCTCGATCTCCTGACCTTGTGATCCGCCCGCCTCGGCCTCCCAAAGTGCTGGGATTACAGGCTTGAGCCACCGCGACCGGCCGGTTTCTTCATTTCTTTCATTTTTTGATAATACAGCCATAATATTAGCCCTGATACAGTTTGTGCAAACAACAAATGAGACATGCTTTATTCTTCCATGTATAAATAAGTGAATGAAATTGGCCAACATAGGCTACAAAAATATTCCAGTCCTCCTCTGGCCACCACTCCCCAAATTAACCTTGGTTAATGTTGTTTCAATTAGAATTGTGTCTCATCTTCCTTCTGATTAAATCCATTCTTCCAGTACCATGCTGTTTTTGTTACTGTAGCCTTTTAGTATAGTTTGAAGTTAGATAGCATGATGCCTCCAGCTTTGTTCTTTTGGCTTAGGATTGTCTTGGCAATGCAGTTCTTTTTTGGTTCCAAACAGAGATACAGACCAATGGAACAGAATAGAGTCCTCAGAAATAAAACCACACATCTCCAACCATCTGATCTTTGACAAACCTGACAAAAGTAAGAAATGGGGAAACAATTTCCTGTTTAATAAATGGTGCTGGGAAAACTGGCTAGCCATAAGTAGAACACTGAAACTGGATCCCTTCCTTAAACCTTATGCCAACATTAATTCAAGATGGATTAGACTTAAATGTTAGACCTAAAACCATGAAAACCCTAGAAGAAAACCTAAGTGATACGGTTCAGGACATAGGCATGGGCAAGGACTTCATGTCTAAAACACCAAAAGCAATGGCAACAAAAGCCAAAATTGACAAGTGGGATCTAACTAAACTAAAGAGCTTCTGCATCACAAAAGAAACTGCCATCAGAGTGAATAGGCAACCTACAGAATGGGAGAACATTTTTGCAATGTACTCATCTGACAAAGGGCTAATATTCAGAACCTACAAAGAATTGGAACAAATTTACAAGAAACAAACAAACAACCCCATCAAAAAGTGGGCAAAGGATATGAACAGATATTTCTCCAAAGAAGACATTTATGCAGCCAACAGACACATGAAAAATACTCATCATCACTTGCCATCAGAGAAATGCAAATCAAGATCATAATGAGATAACGTCTCACATCAGTTAGAATGGTGATCATTAAAAAGTAAGGAAACAACATGTGCAGGAGAGGATGTGGAGAAATAGGAACACATTTACACTGTTGGTGGGACTGTAAACTAATTCAACTATTGTGGAAGACAGTGTGGTGATTCCTCTAGGATCTAGAACCAGAATTACCATTTGACCCAGCCATCCCATTACTGGGTATATAACCAAAGGATTATAAATCATGCTACTCTAAAGACACAAGCACACACATGTTTATTGCAGCACTATTCACAACAGCAAAGATTTGGAACCAACCCAGATGCCCATCAATGACAGACTGGATTAAGAAAATGTGGCACATATACACCATGAAATACTATGCAGCCATTGAAAAAAGGATGAGTTCATGTCCTTTGTAGGAACATGGATGCAGCTGGAAACCATCATTCTCAGCAAACTATCGCAAGAACAGAAAACCAAAAACCACATGTTCTCACTCATAGGTGGGAATCGATCAAGGAGAACACCTGGACACAGGAAGCGGAACATCACACACCAGGGACTGTTGTGGGGTCGGGGGTGTGGGGAGGGATAGTATTAGGAGATGTATAATGATGAGTTAATAGGTGCAGCACACCTACATGATACATGTATACATATGTAAGAAACCTGCACATTGTGCACATGTACCATAGAACATAAAGTAGAATAAAAAATATAAATAAATTAATTAATTTAAAAAATAAAATCTACTAAAAGAAAACATTTGGGAAAATCTCCAGGATATTGATATGGGCAAAAATCTCTTGAGTAATACTCCATAAGCACAGGCAACGAAAGCAAAAATAAACAAATGGGATTGCACCAAATTAAAAAGCTTCTGCTCAGAAAAGGATACAATCAACAAAGTAAAGAGACAACTCACAGAATTGGAGAAAATGTTTGCAAACTGCCCATCTGACAGGTTACTCATTACCAGAATACATAAGGAGCTCAAAAACCCTGTAGGGAAAAAAAAAAAAAATCTAATAATTAGATTTCAAAACGGGCAAAAGATTTGAATAGACATATATCAAAAGAAGATATCCAGATAGATGGCAGACAGGCAAATAAAAAGGTGCTCAGCAATACTGATCATCAGAGAACTGGAAGTTAAAACTACAAAGAGATATCATCTCACCCCTGTTAAAATGGCTTATATCCAAAACACAGGCAATAATAAATGCCAGTGAGGATGTGGAGAAAAGGGAACTCTTGTATGCAGTTGGTAGGAATGTAAGTTAGTACAACCACTATGGAGAAAAGTTTGGAAGTTCCTCAAAAAACTAAAAATTGAGCTACCAATAAATAAATAAATAAATAAATAATGCATAAATAAAGTCCATTCTTCTTTCTGATTAAATCAATTTCTAGTAAAATAAATGACAATGTAAACTTAGTAGAAATATCATTTACAGTTATAAAAATAAAATGAAACATCCCTAAATGCAAGATAAGGAAAAGGGCATACCTTGATAAGTCCATATATTTGTGATATCCAGCCTGTTCCTTCATTATTTGTTGCTTTGGTCCATGCCTGCTCACAATGCTATGAATGTTTTGTGAGAAATTATCATAAAATCACAACTCAAATTCATAGGGCATTTTTTTATTATATAACAATAAATACAAGAACCAAGAGAGCAGTTGTTAGTGCTTGGTTTTTGGGGTTGGATCTCCCTTTGAGCATGCCCATCATGGAGATCAAGTCATAGACAAGAAATAGATGGGGAAAATACAGGAAGAACAAGTCAGATAAATGAAATTGATCCTTATATCGTGGTAACCAATGTTGAACTACTTATCCTTCTTGATGCTGAACCAGTAGATTAGGCTCCTTCTCACTAAAAATCCACTTTCCCAAATTAAACGGCACATTTATTGTGAGATTCTATATGATGAGTTTATCATATTATTCCTGGAATTAAATATGAAAGCTGTAATAGACCTGGTGTCATGTAAGTATTTAATGAACAAAGGAAGTATTCCGTGAACAGAGAAATTTGTTTGAGATGCAGGGTGACTTGGCAGAGGTAAGAGTCATGGAGACTTCACACGACAAACTAAGAGGATTGTTCCCAATCTTACAGCAAGAGGGGGACACTAAAGGGTTTTATACAGGGCATGCTACAGATATACAGAGTCATGTTTTAGCAACATTGCTCTAAGACCTCGTGATAGAGAAACAAGGAAGTATTTGTACAGTCAAGGCAGAAGAATCTAAGGTCCCTATGAGTGAAGATGAACTGAAGAGAGGGGTAAGAAATATGAGAGAGAAAAATTCATGGGTCCTGAGTGTGAGTCAATGAGTCGCCATCCCACAGATGACGTAATTGGATGGTGGTGTCATTGCTATTGGTAAACCTGAAGAGGAGAGAAGGAAATTGAAGTATAGTACATTTTGTTGTGATCCCAAGCCAGTCTAGCTCCAACTAGACATGGATGGAAGATATTTCCAACATGTTTTTGCATTCAGGAGAGACAGAGAGACAGCAGGGAAGAAGTCTGCATGTGTGTATGCGTGCAAAAAGGGACTGAATGTAATCATTTAACCTAGAGAATCACAAAGCTAATTACATTAAACGACAGATGTACACCATCCTTAATAATGCTTTTCCAATGCTTAAACAAGGGCTGATATGTACCTAGTGAAACCATGGACAAAATTTTGTAAAAGACAGCTCTATGTGAACTATTTAAACCTTGGTGTTGCATTTTGAAATTTAAGGTATGTAGTGAAGAGATACAAATAAAATATGCTTTCTGACTCTGCAAAATAGAAAGTGGAACTGATTTCTGGAAGTTTGATTCTAATTCTGTTTTTTTATTTGTTTTTTTCTTTGTTTGTTTTTCCAGGAGAGCAGCAGGTTTCTATCTCGGGGCAAGAAAGAAGTTATTTCACAATTCTCAAGCCCGTTATTTAGGGATTAGTCAATGATCTTGTTTGCAGGATGAGAATTTGGGAGATTGTTACAGTATATTGCTCAGTCAAGACAATACCTAATACCCCACTGTCATTCTGAATTCATGCATTTCTTGAGAAGGAAAAAACATGTGAAGTGGAAAGATGCCTTTTACATCAATTCATTTTTCCTATGAGTTTATAGTCTGCTAGACTATTTGTAGCATTACCTCACTTCATCTTTTGTACAAATCTTTTAAATGAATGGTAGTATACAACTATTCAGGAAATTACTCAAAGGTGCAAAGATACAGCATGTCAAAACATCAACATAGGCAACCTGATATCTTACTCACAAAGCCATTGACATTTTGAATCAGATAAATTTTTTGTGGTGGGGACTACCCTTTGCATTGTAGGATGATTTGCGCATTTCTGGCCTCCATGCACTAGATGCCAGTAGCAATACCTCTCCCTCCTTAAAGATGTGACAATTGTCTTGGCATGGTGGCTTGTGCCTATAATCTTAGCACTTTGAGGGGTCGAGGTAGGTGGATCATTTTGCAGGGAGCTGAAGGCCCATGGGTTATGGTGAACTCAGCGTTCTACTGGAGACTACATGATCAAACAGCAAAGTATTTATTATGAATGCAGTGTGTGGGCAAACTCACACTGCCCTGCCAACAAAAGGTTTCTTGAGGGACATCAATCCCTGCCACTGGGCTCCTTGAAGTTATCTACCAAGAAAATTAGAACCTATTGTTCACAGGATGCAGTTCAAACCTGCTGTGAACTAAACAGCCAACTGATAGTTACCTGACATTCACCCCCCTCCTTCTTGCTATCTCTTTCTCCTAATAAATATACCGAGGGCTGTTTGAAGCTCAGAATCCTTGCGCACTAGAGGCAAGGTGCCCCCTACCCCTTCTTCCAAATATACTCTTTGGTCTCTTGTCTTTTGTTCCTGAGTTTGCACTCCCTTTTTTCAGTCCCACAGGTCCATGTGGGTTACAAGTGGTGCTCCAACAGGCGACAGTCCAAACATGGGACTTCGAGAAACTGAACAAAGAAGGTCTGCTGGAGCAGAGAAACTGAAATTGACAAGGCAAATGGGGACCCCAGGACGAGTCTGCCAGCAGCAGATACAAGGTCAGTGACCTAAAGAGGTACTGGGAGCAGTGCTTTAAAGAAGTACTGGGAATGGGAAGTTTTCTGAATCAGGGTAACAAGGGAAAGAGTTTTTCTTTGAAGAAAAACATTAAGTACAGTTGCTTAAAGTTCTGTTGAGATAGTATGGAGCTCAGGTTAATTCTCAGGCATTAACTAACCTCCTGCAGAAACCACAAAAGGTTATTGTGCATAACCCATGGTTTCCACAGGCAAGCACTCTTAATGTTGAATATTGTGATATAGCAGGAGAAAGATTAAAATAGGCTCATCAAAAAAGGTCTTACAATTGATTCTTCTGTTTTCTACACTTGGAATTTAGTTCGTACTGTACTTCTACCATTATCTCATTATTCTCTGCAACAGCAGACTGAATCTAAACTCTGTAATAATCTGTTTTCCTACCCACAGTTCCAATTTAAAATAAAAAAACAGGAGAGGGAGGATAAAAAATTGTCCTATACTGCCTCCAATTGCAGAAATATCTGTACTGCCTCCTTCTGTAGGAGAAATAGAAACCCCAATACAGACAATTTTACACTCTATTCCCATAGCTGGAGAGTCCTTAGGACCTTGTAGTTTTCCTATTTCCATAAGGCCTGATACAAATAATCCACAGTAGTTTATTCATGAACACACCCCACTAGAACTATGTTGTTGAAGGAATTAAAAACTAGTGTGGTCAATAATGGAGTACAAAGCCTATGGTTCCTGGAGGAAGGAACTCTAGACATAGAACTCTGGGAATAAGTGGGGAGAAATCTTAAACAACATCATGCACAAAGGCATAAGTTTCCAGTAAAATATTTAACGTTATGGGCTTTAATTAGAGCAGCCCCGGTCAGTTACACACAGAAAAGCCTAAAAAAAAGAAAGAGGAGAAAATGTCACCTGACTTACCATCCTCTCTCCTGTCAGCCCCAATATCACCAGACCAAAATAGCAAAGAGGAAACAGAGGTTTTACCTAAGCCTCTTCTTCCAACAGATAGGAAAGACAGAGGATATGGTACAGCTATCTGTTTCTGTCTTAAGTAGGCAGCACTAGAAGAAGAGCTCTTAACCTGCTCAGTAATGCAAAATTAGCAAGGCAATCAGGCGTATGTTTATAAAAAGATAAGAAAAAGGGCATTAGAAGTTGAAACCGTGTGGCTCAGAAAAGGCACAGCAGCAAAAAAGCTAGCAGCGACTAACCTCACAAGGTTCGCCCAGGCCAGCAGCATCCCCCAGCAAAGGAGCCAAGGAGTGGCGCAGACACAGGCAAAACATATGCAAGTATTATGTGGCCACCGCCTGGACCTCTACCATTACCCTTGGCTCTGCAGGAAGCCCATAGCAAAATTTCATGTGTTACATCCCAGGCCATGATTCTCTGCTAAGATTCAAGTAAAATGTAGGAATTTGAACAACTTCTTTTCTAATAATAGCCACTGTTGTTATCTCTCTCCTACCACTGATGTAGCTTTCCAAATTGAATTTAGGTAAAACAGTAACCTCTGAAGGGAAAGAGATTACAGAGGGCTCATGAATTAAAAGCCAGGCATGTAGAACCACACATCACCCTTTAAAAGAGGACTTTAAACCTAATTAAATGATATTTGTTAAATTAGAAGGTAAAAATGTTTTGTCCTTCTCAGAAAGTGAAGAAAAGTTGTATGTAAGTGTAGTAAAAACATATGCATGAATGACTGTCTTAACCCACTGATTACAGATAATGTTTGATTTGTACTTGTTAAAAGAGTTCTAAATTGAGTTTCCTGGCTAGAGAGTCACAGTTTTCTAGACTACTTGTCAGATTCATGTTCATAATCTTCATCAGTCTGAAAACTCAATTACAAAATTTAGGCTATTTTGCTTGTGGCTTTAGGTACTTGGATAAAGTATATTATTTAAGTCTCTGATTCTAGAGGTGCTTTTAGATTATCATTTTAAACTTTTTACTTATTTCAATTTACCATCTTAATGATTAATGCAGTCAATTGCTAAGTTATGACCTTGATATCATCAGGATTCCTTTAGGTAAAAGGTAATTTGAAGAGGTATTGCACTTCCCCATACTTAATACTTTAACACTGTTTTTTTTGATGGATCTAGTGAACATGGAAAAACAGCAATCTACTGGAGACCACATAATTTAATCACTCGATCTGAGTGTACTGGAACTCAGAGAGCTGAGGTTACTCTGTTTATTTATTAAATAAATTTTACAACCTTAAGCTCTCTCTGGACTTTCCAGCCTTATATTGCAAATATAACTATCAATTTATGGGGATGACACTTGCTTACAGCATGGGATATGAGACTTACAAATGAAAACTTTGATAAATTAAGATTTAAAATGTTGAAGAACATGCGATATCAGAGTGGATAAGGTTTGGGGAGGCTTCTACAGTGAAATCCTAACCTGATGTCAGTAATTAGAAAAGCAGATAGAAAAAGGCTAGAATGTCAGGATTTCTGACAGGAGTCAATAATATTTCTCCTCTGCCCACTTCCTTACACTTAGAATGGCTTGGTGACAAACCTATATGAGTGGATAAATGGCCCCTGATACAGGAGAAGCTAGATAAACTTTATCTGTTGATAAATGAGCAATTTAATGCTATAGAAAAGTCAGTTAGCCCCTGGAATTCTCCAGTGTTTGTTATTCCAAAAAGGGCTGAAAGCAATAATGACCTCTGGAGTTTCAGCTCAATACTCAGAGAAAATTGCATTCATTCAGGTTACAGCTCACAGCTCCAAATCCTAACAATATCGTCTGTGATTCAGCTTATGTTGTAAATGTAGCCAGTCACATAGAAACTGCTACAGTTAAAAAATGTACACTAGACCACCCAGGCATGGTGGCTCACACCTGTAATCCCAGCACTTTGGGAGGCTAAGGCAGGTGGATCATGATGTCAAGAGACAGAGACCACCCTGGCCAACATGAAGAAAGCCTGTCTCTACTGAAAATACAAAAATTAACCAGGTATAGTGGTGGGAACCTGTAATCTCAGCTACTTGGGAGGCTGAGGCAAGAGAATCACTTGAATTTGGGAGGCAGAGGTTGCGGTGAGCCAATATTGAGCCACTGCACTCCAGCCTGGTGTCAGAGAGAGACTCAATCTCAGGGGAAAAAAAAAAAAAAGAAAGAAAGAAAGAAAGAAAGAAAGAAAGAAAGAAAGAAAGAAAGAAAGAAAGAAAGAAAGAAAGAAAGAAAAAGAAAGAAAGAAAGAAAGAAAAGAAAAGAAAAAATGAAGGGAAAGAAAAGAAAAAGAAAAAGTACACAGAACTGCTTAATTTGTTTCACATATTCTCATATGCTGCATGCTACATGCCAAACAGTTGAGACATATGGTCATATACAGCAACATTGTCTGTCATCATTTGCTCACATGGGAATACTTAAACAATTAAAAATTGACAATGGATATGCTTATATTACTCATACTTTTCAAAATTTCTTACAGCTTTGAGCTATAACCCATAAAACAGGAGTTCCTTATAATCCTAGAGGACAAGGCATTATAGAACAGGCACATCAAACACTACAACACATGTTGAAAAGACAAAAAAAGGGGTATAGGAGGCCAACTACCACCTCAATCAAAACTACATTTAGCCATATTTACTTTAAATTTTTTGACTCTTGGTAAGGATAGTAAGACTCCATATGACAGATATTGGGAAGTATTAGAAGAAAAGAGGGAAGTTGGTCTGAAAGTGCCACGGAAATACCTAGAAGGACAATGGGAAGATCCAGTGAATTTTCTGACCTGAGGGAGAGGGTATGCTTGTGTATTTACAGGAACCAGGCAAATCATGTGGGTGCCCTCAAGGTGTGTGAAACCATGGAACAGGAGATGAGGAATGCAGGGTGGCCAACCATGAGCCCAGTCACTGCAGTAAGAGCAACGATCCAGTTGGGCCTGAGTGCATAGATGGACAGAAGGCTGACCAGAGTCAAGACACAGTTCTAATGCTAGATTTTCTATAAAATTTGATGGACTGCCAATCAGATAATGAGAGCTGCCCAGCATGGCCTTACATTCTTTCAATTAATACAGAAACAAAAAAGGGGGATATGCAGGGAGCTAAAGGCCCATGGGGCATGACCAACTCAGCATTCCACTGGAGGCTATATGATCAAACAGCAAACTGTTTATCATGAATGCAGGATATGGGCAAACCCACACTGCTCTTCCAACAAAAGGTTTGCTAAGGGACATCACTCCCTGGCACCAAGCTCCTTGAAATTATCTATTGAGAAAATCAGTGCCTATTGTTCAAAGGTTGCAGCTCAAGCCTGCTGTGAACCAAATGGCTGACTGACAATTACCTGACAATCATCCCCCCACTTCCTTACTATCTCTTTTTCCTAATAAATACAGAGGGCTGTGTAAAACTCAGGGCCCTTGTCCACTGCAGGCAAGGTGCTCCCGACCCCTTCTTCTAAATATAGTCTTACGTCTCTTGTCTTTTATTCCTGTGTTCATCCCCCCTTTGTTCAGTCCATGAAGGTTCATGTGTATTTCATCATTTGAGGTCAGGAGTTCTAAATCAGCATGGCCAACATGGTGAAACCCCATCTCTACTAAAAACATAAAAAGAAGATGGATGCAGTTATGGGACCCTATAATGCCAGCTACTCAGTAGGCTGAGGCAGGAGAATTGCTTGAGCCTGGGAGGTGAGGTTGCAGTAAGCAGAGATTGTTGCATTGCACTCCAGCCTGGGTGACAGAAAGAGACTCCATCTCAGGGGAAAAAAAAAAAAAGATGTGACAATTGCCATGTCTCCTTGAAGTGCCAGGTGTCACTGGTGGGCAGCAGGGCAGAAGGGGTATGCAAAATACCTCACGTTGATAATCATTGCATTAGTTAATTCAAGTAGGCTAAAAACTAATATAGTAGTTTCCAAAGCATCCTATTGAGGGGAAACATTGTCACCCCTGGGGAATATCTTGGTGTCATGAATCACCTGGATGCACCTCAGACATACAATATCAGAATCTCTTGGACAGTGTCCAGTGATCTGTGTTTTTTCAGTCCCTCTAGACATTTCTTATATTTGCTCAAGTTTAGGAACACTTGTGTTAGAATCATGTGCTATACAGCACTCCACACTAGTATTTTCAAGGGAAGAGAGAAGGCGGAGAGAAAAGCAAAAAGAAAATGAGCCAGGCACCAGGGTCGAAACCTGTTATCCCAGCCGTTTGGGGACCAAAACAAGAAAACTACTTGAGGCTAAGAATTTGAAACCAACCGGGCAACATAGCAAGACCCTATCTTTTAAAACAAACAAACAAAAATTAGCCAGGTGTGATGATGCATGCCTGTAGTCCCAGCTACTTGGGAGGTTGAGGCAGGAGGATTTCTTGAACTGAGGAGCTGGAGGCTGCAGTGAGCTGTGAACATGTCAGGCACTCAAGTCTGGTTACCAAAGTAAGACACTGCCTCTAAAAAATGAAAGGGAGGGAAGGAGGGACAGAGGGATGGAAGGAGGGAGGGATTGAGAGACAAAGAGAGAGAGAAAGAGAGAGAAAGAAAAAGAGAGAAAGAGAGAAGAAGATAGGAGAAGGAAGAAAGTCAAATCAGTTTTTACAAATCTTCATAGATTGTTTCAGTTACCTGTAGGGAATATGTATTAGGTGAAATGAAGACTGAAATATAGTCTCCAATTTATAACTCAGTGTGTTTTGTGCTCTTTACATATAAAGTGCAGCTCTGAGTTGCATGACTTGAGAGATGCAAAGAGGCCTGGCTTACATTTTAATTGTCTTTTTAAAAAACAATTAGGGACCATCTGAGTCTACTGGTTTTTCAAGGGAGGTACAGTACTCACTGGCTAGAAAATTCTGTGCAATTTAATCTGTTGCATAGCTCTCCCTAAGATACATGACTAGACTACTGATGAATGCAAAAAAGAAATTTTTAAATTTATTGACCATGAATTGGTGTCTAATTTTGCCTGATGGGAGTGTGTATGAGATTCATATTTCTCCTACAAAAAGTTATTGCAAACCCGATGGCTTAAGAAACAACACACATTGATTCTTTCTTTCTTCTGGAGGTCAGAAGCCTGAAATGAGTCCTAAGGGACTAAATTTAAGTAGTTGGCATGGCTGGTTCTTTATTAAGTTTCCAAAGAGAATCTATTCCTTGGCTTTTCTAAATTCTGGAGTCTACCTTGATTCATGATCTCTTCCTTTATCATCAAAGCACATCATCCCATCACTTTTTCCATCATCACATCTCCTCTCTTCTTTGACATTTTCATCTATGTCTCATAAGGATCCATGTGATAATACTGAGACCACTTGGATAAGAGAAGATGATCTCTCATCTTGACACACTTATCTTCTTGAGAACTATGAAGGCTTTTCTCTTGTATGTTAACATACTCAGCTACCAGAAGTAAAGAAGTGGATGTCTTTGAGGAAAAAATAATCTAACTTATTACAGAAAGTCAGTTTTCATCCCTTTCCTAGAAGCCACCCACGAATTCAAGTACAGCACTTGAAGTTGCCTCTGGAGTTCACTGTTGATCCAAGCTAAAGGTGATGCATTTTGTTCTTAAGTTGTGGTACATTTCTACTGCATCTTTCAGGAAAGCCAGAGATGTCATCCTTTGGAATAAGTACATCATGCTGTTTCTGGCCACCACAGTCATAAATAAAGGAGAGACAGTGGCTAGGAAGAAGAAAGAAAGGAGTTGCTTGCTTTGTAATTATAAAAGCATGTTAGTGATGCATTCCAAGTTTGTGACAATGATTATAATCAAAAGTATAGATGTGAGATCCTCCACTCTAATCATAGTTAGATTATTTACTATCCCAAGCAAAGTGCCATAATCTCCCTGGGCTTTCATTTCTTCACAAGTAAGATGGGGATAAGAGTCACTCCAGGTTGCCATTGTTGTGACTTAATGAACTAATGAAAGGAATCTTTAATAAGTTGTCTGTAACACTGTAAGCACTCAAGGAATGAATAATAACATCTTTAAGGGATTTAAATGCCACCAACTGAAGTTGTTACATCTTTGCTGTTTATTATACACAATTTATTACTAGCATGTTTTCAAGTGCCTTCTAAGTAGTAGGACTATGCAACAAAAATAGTAACAAATCTCAGTGTCTGATCTCAACAGTTAAGTTCCTAATATGTAAAATCAGAGTACGTTTAATTAGGAAATATTTGTGTACCAGCCAAGTTCCATGGGTTTGTAATTGAACTGGGAGTAAACGAAAATATGTAAACTGTCTTCCTGTATTGACTGCATGTCTCCAACAGCTGAGCTCACAAAGGGCTTTCTTCTTGGAATTATATTCATGGTAGGGAGATTTCGAGCTCATACTACACAAAAGTGTGCAACCACCCCTCCGTTTAATCCTACAGACTACACCTACTTCAGTGGCAACATTTTATAAGCCCTAGGTGGAGAGGGAATTACTTTAAAAAAAGACTTACATGTTTCCATTAATAAAGCAATGAAACTTTACATAAAAAATCTGCAAAATTGCCATTATAAGGAAGAAAACAGGTTTGTTCAGCATTTCTTTACTAAATCAGTAAGATGTATTAGTTTACCCTTTTTATTATATTTACTTTAGCAATGCTTATCTCATACTTTGTGTAATGCGGATGATACAAGCCTTTTATGATGAAATGAATAAAGAGGAACTTAATGATGGTTAAAATCTCCCAGTCATTTTATTTTTTGTCTTCCTGAACTACTTTTCCAATTATGGAGGTCATCTTTATCATTTAAATTATCCAGTGAAAAAAGTTTGACTTCACTTTCTTATGAATAGTGAGGCATTTCTCATTTTAAGAAATACGGATTAAGCACATACAAGCACCCATACTGTTTTAGATGACAAGGACAGGAATAAGCAACTTACTCATCAGTTTCAAAGGGTAATTGACATAACATCAAATTTCAGCATTCAGTCCATTTCTTGGCTTTCTTAATAAATGATGATATATTGTTTCTAATATAAACTCCTTTAGAGACTCATTTATTTCTTCAGATAAAAAGGAAAAACAAACAAATAAAACAATGAACAACAAAATCTCTGTTAATTCTTTTTTATTTTTATAATTTGTATTTATATTAAGGGAGAAAGATAACTTCAATTGGTTTACTTGTTTTAGCCATTACTGCTTTATGTATCTGAAAGGTGTAAGGTTAGCCAAAAGAAAGGACGAGAGAGAAAGACCCAAGGTCAGACGAGTAAGTTTATTAACCTGATGTGGCTGCTCCATCACAGTTAAAGGAGACAGTCCTGAGCTTACAAAATGAGGGATTTATATGGGGGAGGGAGACCCTGGGGTTGTTTGTCAGTTAACTTTACCACATATCTCATGACCAGCTTACAACATATTATATTGTGAAAATAGGAATTTAAAGAGGGTATAACTTAGATTTATCCACATTTCTCATGACCTTCCCCCATGCTGCCTGGAGTGCTGTAATAGCAAGTCTAGTGATCTTGCTGTTACCTAGATAAGTGTTCAGGAATGCAGCTACAGAGTATTCAGGGCAAGGGTCAGAATTTGTTGTGATGAGGGTGTCTGAGGAAGCTTCTCCCTAACATTCCAGCCTTTTAATAGATAATAGAAGAGATGAGCCATTGTCATCTGGATGTTTCTTGCTGGATATGGGCAACAGTTTTGGGGAAAGCCTGGGTGATAGGGACTGCCAGCCCAGGAGTTATGGAACCACTGGGAGTAGGAGTCTGAAAGGTGCTGCCTGATTTCAGAAGCCATTTAATTTAACCACTGGGCACCATCTCATACCAATCCTGACTGGTTAGTACAGAAACAGCACAGTCCGCCTTTTTCAGTGATGAGGAGATCTAAACCTTGATGGTTTTGAAGTGTCACTGCTGCTAAAGAGTCTATTTGTGATTGGAGAGTAAGGATTGATTTAGCCATGATATGTAGGTTGTCTGAGAGATCTTTTGAGAGAGCTTGATAGTAGGACAAGGAGGTGAAAAAGTCTGCTATCCCTGTTTCTGTTGCAGTGTTAATTCCTAGTTTTATAAGGAGGGGTATTGGCTGTATGGCTCTGTGTTATGGTCTTGAGCTTTAACAGGGAATGGTAAACCTTGATTTCCAGAGGCAGTGTCAATTTGGGGGCTTAAGAAGACCAAGGCATCAGTGCTGGTCCATTTGGTAGGGAGGCAGACATAGGTTGAAATTCCACACAAGAACAATATACCCTAGCTGGGAAGAGATAACTGGTTATGTATACTGAAAAGGTGTGTGAGTTTATTGTTTTTATTTTCCCATGCACCTAGAGTGCTGGCTAAGGTGGCTCCAGTAATTGGCTGAAAATGAGTTTTAGGGGTCATTTGAGTGGCTCCTTGTGTTTTATTCTCCCACTGGAGAAAGAATCATTTTGTGTCTACTAGGAGCCATTCAGAGGAGTAAATGAAAGAGAATATAAATAGGTATTTGGCAAGAACCATGCTGCAAGGGGTCTATGGATGAATGGTCATACAGCTCATATGTCTGTCATTACAAACTCCTGAATGTTTGGTTATTAAAGAGCTGGGTGATGAGCTTTGGGGGTCCTGAAAAATGGATAAGCCATTTACATTTTACTGTTTGAGTTAACTTAAAATTTTGGTGGTCCGGCTGGGCGCGGTGGCTCACGCCTGTAATCCCAGCACTTTGGGAGGCTGAGGCGGGTGGATCATGAGGTCAGGAGATCCAGACCATCCTGGCTACACAGGTGAAACCCAGTCTCTACTAAAAATATAAAAAAATTAGCCGGGCGTAGTAGCGGGTGCCTGTAGTCCCAGCCACTTGGGCAGCTGAGGCAGGAGAATGGCATGAACCTGGGAGGCAGAGCTTGCAGTGAGTGGAGACCATGCTACTGCACTCCATCCTGGGTGACAGAGCCAGACTCCATCTAAAAAAAAAAAAAAAAAAAAAAAAAAAAAAAAAAAAAAAAAATTGGTGGTCCTTTGAGGCCTAAAGCTGTAGAGTATAATTACATTGATGGGACAGTAGGTGACCTAAAACAGACCTGAGGACAGGTTGCATTGGATACATATTGGTCTTGAAAAGTTAGACCAGTGTTGGTGGTCACAGGGTCATGAATGAGCTATTATTACTTGTATAATTACTAGTATATTGGGTAAGACTGGAGATAGAGGAGTGTAAAAGTTGTACTGCACGCCCTATAAGAGTATTTTTTGTCATGTCTGTGATAGAAAATTTGGCCAGTGACTGCATGTCTAAAATTTGGAAGGATTATTTTCCTTCATAACGGGGGTGATAGGTTAATTTAGTAAAAACTCAGTTTTTTGAGGGAACAGGGTTGGCAACATAGGTGGCAGTAAATAAGGAAATGCAGACCTAGCAGTCTTTTTGTAGGTTGGGGTTGGACTACTTTAGTAGGGAGAGAGTTAAGGGTCTTATAGAGGTAGTTTGGTACTGTTGGAAGAGGAGGGGTGGCTCTGTGGGGCAACCAAGGCAGTAGGAGAGGTCGATAAGCAAAGAGTGAGTAGGAAAGTAAATAAGTGAATTCCACCTGGGGCAAAGTCGCATAGGGTGCCTTGGAAGATAAGGTCATTTATCCATTCTAAAAGAGAGTTGAGAGTGAGAGTTTGGGGATGAAACCAGGAGATGTCTTTGCAAGCAGAGATGAGGAAGAGGGTGAAGTGACACGTTAGGCAGAAACAGGGCATTTAAGAGAAATTGAAAAGGTACTTGTAATTGCCAGGAAGGGAAGGAAAAGTTTGGGTATTGTTCAAAGGTCTTCTTCAGGATGGGTGTGAGGCAGAGTTTGGTTGGCCTAAGCAGGGTACTGGAGAATAGATGGAGGATGGCAGTCAGTCAGTTGGTGGATGCTTTGGGGGCTCTTTTTAATCTAGAAAGATGGTAACAAGCGATATGACCTGAGAGTTTAGCTGCAGTGGGTGTAGTGAGAAGAACTTGAAAAGGGCCTTCCCACTTTGGTTTAAGGCTTGTTGGGTCAAGAGCTTTTTGAAGACTTGCTCTTCTTGAAGGAGAGTTTGGTTGGTGGGGCCTTCATTGGGTTTTGGTATGGCCTGGTCAGCTTGTTTGTGGAGGAAATGGCAAATGGAGTGTTGAGAGATATTCTCCTAGCTGAGTGTTAGAAGAGTGTTTGTTTTGGAAGAGGAAAGGGTGTCCATACATTAACTCAAATGGACTGAGGAAGGAGGGTGTTTTGAATGATCTCTGATGTGAGCCAGCGCTATGGGCCAAAGGCAGGTCTATGGTTTTTGGACTTCAAGAGTGAGTTTGTTTAACTGACCCTTAAGAATCCCATTTGCCTTTTTGACTTTTTTGAATGACTGGAATCAGTATGGGATATGGAGGCACCACTGGATGCTGAGGGACTGAGAAACCTGTTGGGTGATTGAGGAGATGAAGCTAGAGCCATTGTCTGATTGTATGGAGCTAGGGAGGCCAAATATACGGATGATTTCTGTTATAAGAATTTGGGAGACTTCTGCGGCCTTTTCTGAAGGGGTAGAAAATAATTCTACCCACCCACAGCAGTTGGCTATAAGAGTAAGAAGAAATTTTGTTCTCTTGATGGTAGGAATGTGGGTGAAGTCTACTTCCCAGTCCTCCCATGGGAGAGTTCCTCTGAGCTGATGTTTAGGGATGGGGGAGAGCGGAGGTCTCTTTGGGAGAAAATAATGGAGCATATATGACAGTTTGAGGTGATATCTCTTAGTGAGATGAATAGATGTGTGGAGGGGAAATAAGGGTGAAGGAGTAGGTACAGGGGGCACACACTGATATGGAAGGATTGGTGAAGAAATGTCAGAATTTCTTTGTTTTGTTCTTGGGGGTGGAGAGTTGGATTTTTCACTACACAGTCCCCTTGAAAGGAGGCTCCTTTCTGTAGTAGTGAAGTTTTCTCAGTGGGAGAGTACATGGATTGAATTGGGTAATGAGGAGGAGAGGGGCAGGGACAGAAGAAAAGGAGGTTTCTTTTGCTGCCTCATCAGCTTTTCTGTTCCCTCTTGAAATTGCATCCTATTCTGTTTGATGTCCTGGACAGGGTATAGCTCCTGCTTTAGTTGGGAGGTGTGCAGCCCGAAGGAGTTGGTAAATTAGAGGGCTGTAAGTGATGGGAATTCCTTTGGCAGTAAGGAATTCTCTGTCTTTCCAGATGGCAGTGTGGGAATGAAGAATGTGATAGGCATATTTGAAGTCTGCATAAATGTTGACTCATTTGCCTTTGCAAAGTGTGAGGACCCAGGTAGGAGCGGTGAGTTCTGCTTTTTTTTTAGAAGAGGTTCCTGCGTGTAAGGGCTTGGATTCAATTACCCAGTCAAGGGAAATAACTGTATATCCAGCAATTTTGGGGGAGCTGGTGGGCCCAGAAGAGGAGCCATCTATGAATAGTTGGTCATCAGCGTTGCTGAGAGGCTCCGAGGAAATGTTTGGTAAATGTGGCTGTCGGTGGTCACGTATCTCAGTTCAAGAATGAGTAGGAGGAAAAGAGGACACAGGGAGTAAGGATGCTGGATTGAGGGGAGAACTTTTCACAAGACTGAATTCAGGATTTTTGATAAAGAGAGCATGGAGTAATTGAAACTGGGAAGGTGGAAGGGAGGTTAATGCTCGGGAAGAGAGGAGGTCTTTTAGATTATGAGGACTTTGGACAACAGTATTCTGGCTGAAAGTTAGTTTCCTGCTTTCTAGAGCTAAAAGAGCTGCCACTGTTAGTGCTTCAAGGCAGGTTGGCCACCATTTGACTCTGTTTTCTAGTTGTTTAGAGAGATAAGCTACAGGGGAGAAAGAAGAAGGATTTTATTTCTGTTGTCCTAAGATACTAAGGGCTATTCCTTGACTTTCAGCAGTATAGAGAGTGAAAGGCTGGGAGAAATTAAGTAAAGACAGAGCTGGCAGAGTGACAGGAGCCATTTGGAGTTTGCAGAAGCTGGGGAGTATGCTATTTGAGGCGTTTAGAGGTTCATTGAGAGGGCCTTTGACTACTTCACAGAGCCGGTGAGTTAGGAGGGCAAAGTTGGGAATCCATATTCTAAAAAAGCCTGATAGCCCTGGTGATGAAAAGATTTTGCTTTTGGAGGAGGGTGGGGGAAGATTAGCAGTGTTGCTTGGGCTGGGATCATAGCCTGGGTCCAGGAGAAAGTTGAATTCCTAAGTAGGTCAACATGGAGGTGGAGAGTAGTGTGGAGTTTTGAAAGGATGTCTCTTCTAGGAGCGGAGTTGGACATGAGGGCAGGACTAAAAAAGAGTGAGTAAAGGAAAATGTGTGCGAGGAGCAGAAGAGTGGATGAGTGGCTTGGAGTTTGGAGACTTGTCTATGAGTTCCTACAACAGAGACCCGGGAGGACTTGGTAGGTCTTGAAAAATCGGGTAAAGCAGAGTAGGTTGTCCCGGTATTAATTAAAAACAAAAACATGCTTGCCTACCTGCCACCATCAGGGTTACCCTCAGCTTAGATGAAGAGATGGTTGTTGCCGGGGTATCCATTCCAGGACACCATCAGTCTTCAGCAGCAAGGCCGATAAGACCTGAGTAGGAAGTTTTGGCTGGCTCAGGAAGGGATGCAGCCAGTCCTTTCAGGGACCACTCACAGTCTGACTTCTAGTGGAGTCTTCTACAGAGTGAGGCATGGCTTGGTTGGCTCACGTGGGTTTGGGCATTGTCTGGATTTGTGGACTTCATTGACACACTTGAAGCAAGCACCAGATGGAGGTGGATTACCACAGAGCCTTCATGTGGAGCTGTGGCCCCATGGGTCTGCAGGTCCCCTGATGGAAAATTTGAAACTGCCTGTTTTGCCTTTTACTTTCCTCATCATGATTGTTAAAGACTTTGAAGACTAAATTAAGAAGGTCTTTTTGTGGGGTTTGAGAGCTGTCATCAAGCTTGTGAAGCTTGCACCGATTGCTGGGGATGGTTTGGGAGTTAAACTGAAGGTTTAAAGTAGTGGTTCTTCCTGGCCAGGCACGATGGCTCAAGCCTGTAATCCCAGCACTTTGGGAGGCTGAGGCTGACAGATTATGAGGTCAGGAGATCGAGACCATCCTGGCTAACATGGTGAAACCCCCTTCTCTACTAAAAATACAAAACAAAACAAAACAAAGCAAAAAATTAGCTGGGCCTGGTGGTGGGCACATGTAGTCCCAGCTACTTGGGAGACTGAGGCAGGAAAATGGCATGAACCCAGGAGGCAGAACTTTCAGTAAGCCAAGACTGTGGTACTGCACTCCAGCTTGGGTGACAGAGCATGACTCTGTCTAAAAAAAAAAAAAAAAAAAAAAAAAAAAAAAAAAAAATTGTGGTTCCTTCTCAGGAGGTAGGGTCGATGAGGGCATACTTTTAGAGAGCTTCTTTAAGGCAGGGGAGAAATTGTGCAGGGTTTTTCTGCTTTCTGGGAGATTTCTTTGAGTTTTTGAAAGTTTACAGCCTTATGAACAGCTTTGCTAAGGCCTGCAATGAGACAAGTAACCATATGGTTTTGGGACACTAGTCCATGGTCTGTGAGTTGGTACTCCCAGGAGGGCTCTTCCCAGGGAACTGTAGTGGCTCCTATGGGCTTAGAATGATCATGCCATTGAAGGTCATCGCATGTGCCTGAGCTGTAAGCCACACTCTTTTCTTTTCTGGAAGGAGGGTAGAAGACAGAATAATATAGAGATCATGCCGAGTATGTTCATAAGAATGGGTGAGATATTTAAGTTCTTTGATGTAAGTATTGGAATCAGAGAGGAAGAACTTGAGACATTTTTCAATTTAGGGAAATTGGATAGGGAGAAGGTGATGTGGACACAGATGATACCTTTGGCCCCTGCTCCTTCCCAGAGATGAATTTGAGTATATTGGGCTTCAGAGCAGGTGAGGGGTGGAGACGGAGAGGACTGAGTCAGAATCAGGGTAGTTGGAGAGAGTCAGGAAGAGAGTCAGAGAGTCAGGTAGTTGGAGAGAGTCTACTCCACTCAGGTAGAGCCAGAGTGGAGACATATTGTGGAGGATCATGACGCTGTGAGGGAGGGGGAAATCAGTAGGGTCAAAGGAAGAGAAGTCATTGGCTGGGACTAAGGGGAGTGGGGACAGGAGGTGAGTCAGGTTTGGAGCAGGCAAGGAGAATTTGGAAAGTAGAATAGGACTGGAAGAAAGAAGGGCAGTTACAGAGAGTGAACAATGCCTGAACATAAGGAATCTCAGACCATTTCCCATTGCAATGACAAAAGTTGTCTAGATCTCTATGTATATTTAAATCAAAAGTGCCATTTTGGGGCCATTGGGAACCATTGTACAATTGGTATTGAAGCCATGCAGTATTGCAGTAAAAGATAAGCCTCTTAATATGGACCACTGAATGGAGGCCTAGAGCATTGAGATTGCAGAGGAGACACCCAAGAGGGGTGATCTTAGAAGGGGTAGACTGAGAGGCTCCCACAGTGAATGGAGGAGGGGGAAGAGGAAGAAGAGACTGCCAATGACAAAGAGGTCAGGAGAGGGTGTCCCCTGTCCTACAGACTTTGCCAGGAATAGAGGAGGTAGCTGCCATGTCAGGCGTCCCTAAAATGGATGAACTGGTGACCTGAAGGCTGGAGGACGCCCTTAGCCCAACGTTGGCCCTTTCAAGAGTAATGGGATCATCAAGGCTTCCAGGTAAATGGCAGAAGTCTCCTACTCACCCCTAGCGGAGGCTCTGAGAGTAAATGAAGTCGCCAACAGTGGGAGAGACTGGGAGATCTTTTGGGTCTTTAGCAGGCTCGGGAAGGGGAGGTTGACAGGAAGAGAGGTGATAGGAGAGAGGCAGCACCTCACTACTAATCCTGGGCTGTTGAAATATTAGCATATTACTACAATAAAATATACTCTTGTCAAAAAGAAATCAACCAGGTCCCAGTCCAAATTATAGGTGAAACTTTGTAGTAGATTATTATACGAAAATATCACATGGCAATGAAATAAACCATGAAAATAAATCAGCCAGAAGATAGCATAAAAATATACATGATGCTTTGCAATGTATTAAATAAGCTTGAAAAATTACAAACAATATAATACAATTTTAGCTTAAAATTTAAATTGAAATATATATGTGTGTGTGTGTGTGTGTGTGTGTGTGTGTGTGTGTGTGTGTGTATTTGAAGGATTATATACATATCACAGCACACTGAGAGGCTATGGTGGATGGATTTCTTGAGCCCAGGAGTTTGAGACCAGCCTGGGAAAAATGGTGAACCTCATCTCTACAATAAAATATAAAATTTAGCCAGGAATGGTGGTGTTTGCATATAGTCCCAGCAAAGCCAGATGGCCGAGGTAGAATTACTTGATCCCAGGGAGCTTGAGGCTGTAGTGAGTCTTGATTGTACCACTGCACTCCAGCCTGGGTGACAGGGCAAGACCCTGCCCCCCCCCAAAGAAAAAGTATATATGCATAAATCTTATCAAAATTAAAACAATAAAATTAAAACAACCACAGATTTAAGTAGGGCAGGGGTGGAGCTCTTTTCTTTAAGCCAAGAAGTCAGAGAAATGCAATGAAGGGAAAATCACAAGTATTCATAACATATTGACATATTGTCATGGTGACATTTTTATGAGTGTGGGGTTTAGATAGAAAAAAATAAAGGAGAGATTAATGAAGAAAGAGGGAAAGAGAAAAGGAGAGAAGAGATGGAGGGAAGCATGAGGTAAAGGAAAGAAAGAAGGAGGGAGAGAGGAAAGGAAAAAAGAAAGAGAGAGGGAGAGGAAAAACAAGATGGAATGATTTTTGTACCACAAATAAGATTATGTCATAAAGCAATAATTATTTTTAGAACATTTCCATACAATAACTTGCTAGTAAAAGTGTGGGGAGTACTACATTGATTAAAATCATTAGGTGATGAATATTTCATTCTGAGGGAGATCACATCATGATTTATAAATCTTCAGTTGGCTGGAAATTTGAGAAGGATGGCTCTGTCCGGAAATTTATTACAGTCTATGGATTGAAAATGTCCTAACAAAAGAAAAAATGTCTAAAGAAACAGTGAGTTTTAATTAAAATGTTTTAACCATGTAGCTTCTGTGTGTATGTGTGTGTGCAAGTTTCTCTCATATGCCCATTTTATATCTGCTATTGCATATTATTACATTGATACTATATCTATACAGTGGTAAAAATCAAAAAATGGTATGTTTATTATTTTGTTCTGACTTTCAAATTCAATGAATTACAACTATGCATATGTTTCACATTTTTGAACTTTTCATATTATAATTGATCTGGTTAAACATATATAAATATTTAAATTTATATCTTATTTTCTGTGTGTATAAGCTTTCCAATTAAACCTGAACAATTTCTATATTTGCATTATTTGATTCATCCATTGTACATATTGATGAAATATAATATAAAGTGGCATTTAAATTTTTATTATCATTTTATGGTCTTTTCACTAATAAAATATTATATTTTATATTAATGCCATCATGAAATTCTGGGGGGACAAATATTGCAAGTAGTTTCTCTTTGGATACATGTTTTAAAGTTGAAGTGCCAAATAATGCAAATATAAATGTTTTAAACAACCCCATGTGAGTTCTTATATTCTATTTTGAGAAATCTGATAGGCAAGCTAACAGAGTAACTACATTGAAATTACACAGTAATTATATTGAACATGAGCTTTCAATGAACTCAGACTGCAAGCTGTGCTTCAGTGATTATCTGAGCATAATGATAATTAATCATTGACTTTAATGTAAGATAATACCCTCAAACCATTCATAGACAGCTGAGTATACACCAACCTCTTCCAGGGATGAGCTCCTTACTTTGACAGCAGAAACCTGTCATTATTATCTTCTTGAAGTTTACAAGTATGTTCTGTCAAAGCTCTCCCTCAAAGCAACATTTTGTTTCTCCTCAGGGGAGACTCATATTAATTACTGTTTTACTGTTCATTAGCATCCCAATGACCAGATTAATTACTGTTCATCACCAGCCCAATGAGTCATATCCATAAGCTGTAGGGAGAATCCATCAATGGAACTGTAGTTACACATTCCATGGAAACCACACTGAATTTGTGTAATACAGGTTTAGCCTTTACTTATCACGAGCTATCTGGAATAAAGATATTATTTAAGTTATTCTTAATGTGGTGATGACATCAGAGAAAAACTATACAACTGATAATAGCTTCAAATTCTATGCTCTGAGGAACAAGGAGATTTTGAGAATGGGGTATCTGGAACAACTGACATGCATCTTCATTAAACAATCATTATAATCACAAGCTTGAACATGTCCATGCCTGAGTTCCAGTTAACTAATTGCTCTCATTTACTGAGTGCTATTATTGTCTGAGTTTAGAGGACTCTTCTTCCTTGAACTGCTATCTTTCCACTAAACCAGGCTAGTTTGCAAAATTCCTTCGTAATATTGCATTTATCTGTATGTCTGTAGCTATCTGTTTCTTCACTGGAACCCCAACATGAGAGTGTAAGTCCAAGACAACAAGGTAAGGAAGAACACTCTGATTACAGCTATTTTCAAATAAAGCAATCAATCAAATTCAAGGAAAATTGAAAAGAAAATTTAATTATGAAACCATACATTCTGAAAATAAACACAAACATGAAGACATA